>NW_014542547.1:105938-166088 GCF_000741045.1 Vigna radiata var. radiata | reverse complement strand
TGTGATTTTTCTCTTCCCTACACTCCTTAATCTTTTAGCACTCCAACTGTTCGATAAAAGTTTTACAAGAAATTTAAAACTGATAAAGAAACTATTTTTGTGATCGAACACGCTTTCCGCTCTCTGTGTTTTAATTCCGCTGCGCTATACTCTTCGAAAAATACCCCCTCCGATACCTACACGCTTCAACTACCTACGTGAAACAACAAATCATCAATGGACATGTGTCTTTCCCACCTAAATAACGAAACTACGAAGCTCCAGACACCCCTCGGACGACTTTAGAACCATAAACCCAACAGCCACTACGTCGCTTAGGGCTTGGGGGGGCTGATGTACCATATGGTACCTCGCCCGTACCAAACGGATGGAAACTATTGGACAACTCTGCTACCGGATGGACGGAAACTGTCAAACAACCCTGTGACCATCCATACCACCATTAGTCACGCCTTGATCATAGGGTCACGGTTCGCCCACCAGACTTCACCCCCTGACTCCCTAGAACTTAAGGACGCAGAGGTACGAACCTATAGAATAGATCCTGTTCAAGTAAAGTTGTTCGGACAAAGTATGTCAACAAACGAATGGAGCGCCCGGATAGGTCGTTCGACAATGTGTCGAGATCCTTGGGCTTCTTCGTACTCCATAAAATATAACTGGCTGACGAAGGTCGCCCGATTGAGGAATGATTCGAAGCATCATGGTAAAATTAAGATAATAAACCTAAGGTTAAATAGATTCGGTGGTCCCTATTTTTGTTGGTTTTTTTTTCAAATAGGTCCCTGTTTTTTAAAAATGATCAATTTGGTCCTTAAATTTAAAAAATTAGACCAATCAAGTTTATTCCGTTAATTTTACTGAACGGCGTTAAAAATGTCTTTACTGGTAAGAGGATGTGTCATTTTCTATACAGGTGGCACATAATGACTCACTAGACGTGGATTTAAATTGTTTTTATGATTTTTAAATTAGTCTCCCAAACTGAGAATATACACAGATAATGAGACTTAGCCTCTCTTCCTCCGAGCGAAACACCCAGAAGCAACCACTCTCACTGCCTGCGCTTTTTCCTCCCTCTTTGTTTGAGGGTTTTCTTTCCTCCCTCTCCGGTCGCCACTGCAGCCTTAGCCAGTCGCGTGCACCACCGCCCTCCACTGAGATCTCGCCCCTTTTCGCGTGTGAGAGGAGAACACACACCTTCCACCTAGAGTTCTTGCTACCGCTGCCTCCACCTAAGACGGCCGTCGCGAGTTGCGGCGGAGATGCTTCCTCACCGGCGCCCCTAGCGCCGTTCTCCTCCCTCTCCGTTTGAGGGTTCCCCAACGTTGTTCTCCTCCCTCTCCATTCGAGGGTTTTCTTTCCTTTCCCTTAAACGCCAGCGCCTCCAGCAGCACCACCGCCGATGTCGGGGACGAAAATGATTTTTTTTCTTTATTGGTTAATTCATCAATTGATGTTTTGTTTACTGGGATTGGAAACATTGGAGTGTGTGCTGGGTGCTAGAAATTGGTCTTTGTTCTTAGTGATTAGTTTTTATTTCTATTGCCTTGTGCAGTGTAGGTTGAGGATGGTGGTGTTATGCTTGAGCTGGGATGAAGGTTCAAATGAAGATGAAGATATTGGTTATATTTTTTTGTTGTGTGTTTCCTGATAAGTATTTAGCTTAACAACAAAGGGGATGGTGATGATGGGTAAGAAAGTAGGCTCTTCTCTTGGTCGACCTCTCTTTTGTTTCTTTCTTTTCCGATATATTGAGTACGCCTCCTCCAGGAATGGAATGGATGATGAAGGTGACTCTTGATGGAAGCAAAGGCTAGAGTGTAAACTGTTACGGTGGCTCTCAAATGTTAATGGAGGATGCAGATGGTTCAAAAGATGAGAATGCAGATGTTGTTGAATGGAGAATGCCGATGTTGAATGTTGTTGAAGGGTTTTCTTAATGTTGTATAACAGATGGATGAAGCCAAAGAATGGCTGTTTGCAGAGGTAAATGAGAAGAAGATGTTCTTAAAGTCCGCGTCTCAGAGTCCACGTCTTAAAAGTCATTGTGTGCCACCTATTTAAAAAATACAATTCCTTTTGCCAGCAAAGACGAATTTTAACGCCGTTTAGGGAAGTTAACGGAATGGACTTGATTGGTCTAATTTTTCAAATTTAAGAGCTAAATTGATCATTTTTAAAAAACAGGGACCTACTTGAAGAAAACCAACAAAAATAGGGACCACCAAATCTATTTAACCTAAACCTAATTAATGAAATTGGGCCAATATTGGGCCGAGATTAGGGTTTTGCTAATCACGGCCCACGCCAAAAACTATAAATATAGGTCAAAGGTAGGAGGTAAGGGGGTTACATTGATTGCACATTTACTCTAAATTTCCACTTTCTCTTTCTATCTCTATCACTAAACTCAGCACTGACTTGAGCGTCGGAGTAGCTTTGGTAGGTAACCGACCGAGCATTACCGAAAGAACACTGAAGGATTGAAGGATTGGAACAGAATAACTCAGGAAGTGGAACCAAACTATTAGAAGAGAAATTGTGTAGGTAATGGAGTCAGAACGACCATACAACCAAAACAACTATATAATTACTACACCTTTTTGCATTTATTAGTGCTTTATGCACATATATGAGATGGGTGTCCACTAGTGCAGAATTGACTTTTAACATCACCCCTTAGACATTAATTAAGCGGGGACCCGACGTAAATTAATGACTGGTGGCACTTTCGTAAATAAGTTGTCAATATAGACATCAGTTAAGAGGGGCCCGACGTCTATAATATGATAGACGTCGGGGCCCTCATAACCGATGTCTATAAGCCCTCATATATGTTGTCTCCCCCGAAAAGACGTCAAAACTAAACGAAAAGTTTAATAAAAAATAATTTTTTATTCTATTTAAACGTATGTTATGGGGGGAACGGACTTCTAAAGCACCTTAGACGTCAGTTAATGGGGGAACCGACGTTTAAACCCTAAACCTAGAAATTTAAAAAGTCAGTTTTTGACTCCATATAGACGTCTGATCCCACCAATCCGACTTCTAAAGCACTTTAGACGTCTGTTATTGTGGGAACCGACGTTTACTTCGATTACATATCTCTTTGATGCATTATCTTTCATTTGAACCGATTAAAATGTGTTTTCGTTGGGTTTTGGTGCAGTTATTGATGAGTCGATATTTTATTGATTTCACTTAGTTTATTGTGCTAGAATTAATAAGGGAATTGTGCTTAATTGTCCGGTATTTTCCCGTTTTTCCTAATTGTGCTTAATTTGACCGGAAATTCTAATTTTAATTAATTTGAATTTTCTGAGCTATTTATTTGCATTATTATTTTCAGGGAAATTATTGGATAATATTTTGGGACTTAAAGAGGAATGTCACATTAATTATATTTTAAGTTAAAATGTGAAAGTCGGTGTGAATATCATTTTTGGGGTGCACATGGAAAGCATTGTCCTATAAAAAAAGAAATGGAGAAGTGTGATGATTGAATTTGGTGAGTTGAAAGGAAGCTCCACGGTCCAGATATTGAGGTGCAACTTCTTAAAATACCTCACGGCCCATGGGAAGTCATGTGATTCAATTCTTCTAGAGAAGGAAACTCACGGCCTGCATATCAACGCATGCAGCAGCAGCTTCCACAACTGTAGACGCTGACCAACAACATCCAACATATAATAAAAAAAAGAAAATGTTGACTTCAATGGGTATGAGCTGCTGTCACGGTCTTGGCCTGCACATTTATAAGATTCACCCAGCAGCTTGAAGAATACACCAACAGCTTCGGTCCAAGTAGCGTTCAGTTGCTTGAAGAAAAAGAGCAGGCCTGCACGTGAATGAATCCTTGGGAAGCTCACGGCCCAGCCACGCATATCCTGTGTTGCCACCGTGAAGACACTCCAACACATGAAGCAGAATTGAAGGTTGCAGCCCATGCACACGGTCTGCATGTCTGGATGACGCATCCAGAGTTGGAGATGAAGGGTGTGAGGTCCAGGTCCCATATTATATGAAGAGGAGGTGCAACCCATTCATCTTCAACCGTCCAGCATTGTGTATCACGATCTAGTTGGGAGGAAATATAAAATGGTGCTCTGCTTGGATTAAACTTCACACTGCATCACGACCTTGCCCAAATGATGAAAGGCACATTGAAGAGAATATAAAATAATTGTGTGCAGTCACGAGAAGGGGAGCTGGAACACACGNTATTTCATTTTATTGTAGTAACACATCATGGTTGATTGAATGGCTTAGTGCAACACATGCCTAGCATATATAAAAAGCACTTGAAAGAGGTTGGACCCATTTTAGACATTAGAAGATGCAGCACACTCTAGCTGATTTCAATTAAATGCAGGCCCACGTGAAGTCCAGCATGGCTTGGGGAAGGAATGAAGATTAAGTAAAAAAAAAAACCTAGGAGAGGGTCGTCATTCTGTAGGCTACTGTTACATCGAGAATTTTATCTTGGGATTGCTTCAGCACAGCCGCCAAATGCTTCAGAGGAAAAAAAAAAAACCACCCTTTCACTTTAAAAGGCAAAAAAACACGAGAATGAATGGTATGGGAGAAGAGTAGCGCATGGTCTGGGATGAAAGAACACGCTGATTTCATCTAGCTCACGTCCATTATTGGAAAGGACTTGCATTTAATGTTTGATTGAAAAGCTTACTCATTCAATTCATTTTGTTGTTCCCGTCTTTTTTATAGATATTTCATTTCAAATTCCAAATATCGAATTTTAGCTGCATGTCCTCATTAAATGTGTACATTTTATTCCAAGTGGTTCAATTCGCTGCATCCAATTGTTTCACGACTTTAATTTCTTTTATTACAGCCGCCATCATCAACCATCATTTTGTTTTCTTATTAGCTTAATTGCGCATTTAATTTTGTTCCCGTCTTAATTGATAATTACATTTTCTTTTACACAAGCATTTTCTTTATTATCTATTACAATTTAATTAGTTTATACACCTTGCTTTAGTATGTTCAATTTAATCTTTTCGTTTACTATGTTATCTGTTATGTTTGATTTATCGTTTCAGTTCACTATGATGTTTATTCTGTCCAATTTCTTTATTTTCCTACATTTCAAATTTCCTCACTTGCCTTAGAGATCATTCGGTCTCAATGTAGAATCGTGCGGTCATCTGTAGGACCGTTCGGTCTTCATGCTTTGTTCAGTTATTTTAATATTTTCAATTATGTCTGGTTGTACTTAATTTCCAGTTTTATTTTAATTTAATTTTCCTTGCAAGAACCTTTCACAAACCCCTCCGCCCCACTTCGTGTTTGACCTGATTTTCGAACTACAGTTTGGCCCTTGAGAGACGAACTAGGAGTCACTTCCTAGTCTATACTGCATTTCTCGTATGCAATCAAATTTGTATGGGCTGCGACACCCATCAAAATTTTGGCGCCGTTGCCGGGGACCAACGGTTCGGTTTTAGGTCTTTTGTTGTGTTAGTGTGTGTTGTGTTTTGTCTTATGTTGTGAGTGTGATGTTCTGTTTTGTGTGTTCGTTATTGTGTGTTGCATTTAGGTAACTTTAGTTTCATATTTTCATTGCATTCTTCTTTTCCCCCTTCTTTCCCATGTCTACCAATTTTGGTTTTGTGGATACTGTTTCTTCTGCCTGTGCCTATGACTATGATTCTCCTCCTGCATTTAACTCTGATATTGCTTCTCATGGATATTTTGCTGATTTCTATGTTGAGAACAATATGCTTCATCCTCCACATGTTCATTGTGTTAGCTTCACTTAATAAGGATGATGTTCATTGTGTTCTCACCTCTGGACTGATACGTTTGCTGCCTAAGTTTCATGGTCTTGCAGGTGAATGCCCACATAAACATTTGGAGGATTTCCACATCATTTTCTCTTCAATGAAGCCTCCACATGTCTCGGTTGATCACATGTTCTTAAGGGCATTCCCACACTCATTACAAGAAGCAACAAGGAATTAGTTGTATTCTCTTCCTCCAGGATCCATCACCTCTTGGGAAAATCTTGAGCAACTGTTCTTGGATAATTTCTTCCCTGCTCAGCATGGCTACAACAACGATCCTGGATGGAATGACCCTAGCTTGGGATGGTATGATGCTCCACAGTAATATCAACCATTCCAGAATTCTTGTGTGCCTTCTCCCCCTCTCCAGGAACCACAACAGTTGCAGTTTCATGAGCCTGCCCAAGCAACTGCTCATCTTTCCACTACTTCTGAGCCTACACTGAAGGAGTTATTGGAGCAGATGACTATTCTGAACATTCAGTTCCGGCGGGAGAACATGGAGTTTCAGCAGGAGACCAGAGCTTCCATTCAGAGTTTGATTGATCAGATGGGGCAGATGGTCACTCAGCTCACTGAGGAACAGTCTTATGTTTCAGAGGGATCACCATTTCAGATTGTTCAACTTCCAGATGATGTCAGTGCCATCCACATAGGAGATGAGGAGTAGAGTCATGAGCTTACTACTGCACCATCTACTTTCCCACCCTCCTATGTCCCCACTCTTGCACCTGAGGAGACTGATGAAGAATTGGAGGACCAGGCAGATATGAGCACCACTTTTGAGATAGGTAGACCACTTTCACCTCCCACCACTCTATCAATCTTCAAGGAAGTGGAGGTAAACATACCTGAGATAGAATCTGTTGTTGATGATTATGCTGATGATGGGTATGTTGATGATTCTATTGTTGATGAGCATGATTTTCATTCCCCCTCTTTGCATGATGAGAACCACTTTGTGTTATCACATCTGAATGTTTGTTCTCCATGCAATGAACATGAATCTGAACCTGTGATTGATATTGTTTCTATGTTTGAAATTGATTCATGTTCTGAGGGTATATTTGGGGTTCAACCTATTACACTGGGATTGGGTGTTATACCTCTGCATGTTATTTCTATGGAACCATATTGCACTAACCATGTTGCAGGAGGTACATATGAATTTTACCAGCACACAGCCATGGTGGAAGACATAGGTGCCGACAGTTTGAAGATTAATAGGCACCAGCTGAACCCACTCATCAACGATCATTGCTTCTTAGATCCAGTTGTGGAGGACATCTCCCTGCTTGATCAAATATGGAGACTGAAGCAGTTCCTCCTCAAGACTTCCTTTCTGACTCCAGTGGTGGAGAATATCTCCCTGACTGTCCAAAATTGGCAACTGCCACCATGATCAGGGGAGTTTTCTTTTCCTTTCTTCCCCCTTTCCTATTTTTATTGCACTTGTCCATGATCTGTTGATTGTTATGATTGTGATCTTATGATTGTGACACATTGAGGACACTGTGTAGTTTAAGTGTGGTCTATTGGGGGAGACTCTGATTTTTTTCTTTGTTATTTTATGTTTTTTGCGTTAAATTTTTTGTTTTCAGGATAGTATTTGTGGTGTCTTGTGTACAGTTTTGCATGTTTCTCTTGATTTCTGGACTTGGTTTAGGTTGTAGATTTGTCTTGCACTTCATTGATACTTTGATTTGCTTGAAATCCATGTTTTTCTTTGCGTGGAAAGATGATTATGATGTTTGAGAGGTTGAATTGATTGTGACAGAATTGCCCTGTGTGAGATTTGAGCCACTTGATATTCTTTCTTGTGTGTGATATGTCTCTTGATTGCTTGCACTTATGCCTTGGCTTGATTCTTTTTGATGATTCTTGATTGATATGCATGTTTGAAAGTGATAAAGGCAGTTTTGTTGTTGAGCCTCTCTAGCCAAATGAGCCTACCCTGTTTTTATCATTTGATAACCCCTTTTGAGCCTATGCTTTCCCCATTTCTTTGTTTTGAAGCTCATACACTAGCCCTAACTGAAAAACCATGTTTACCTTAACCTTAGGGAATTTTGGAGCTTTGGAATTGTTTTAGGAATAAGTGTGGTCTCCCTGGGGATTCTGATGAATTGGCTAGTTGGTTCCTCTTCTTGTTTTTGTTTCTGTAAATATGTTGTGTATCTTGCCTCTCTGAGTTGTGTTCTGAAAAGAGAGAAAAGAAAAGAGACAAGATGAGAAAAAAAAACAGAAAAATGAGAAAAATAAAAAAATTGTTGTGTGAATAATGGAGTCAAGAAGAGGATTGAATTAGAGGGTTTTGGGTGTGCGTATACTGTGTTTTCACTTGTTCCCCATTGCTCCTCTAGTTCCCTTTGGTTTGTAGCTTCTTATCCATATTTATCCTCCCTTTTCCTTGACCCCATTTCACCCATAAAAGACCTTTTGATTTGAACATGCATATGTGTTTGAGTGTTGATATTAGAGGCTTGCCAAGACTGTTTGTTGCTTGCTTTCTTGAGCACATTGAGTTAACACTGTTTACCCTAAACACTTGAGAGAAACACTTATAGTGTGCATCTGTGAGGTTCTGTTGCTTTTGATTCACCTCTTGAACTGATTGATTATTTTGCCATGCTTGGAATTGCTTGGATGATTTCTCTGAGTATCTGTTTTCTCTGATTCTGTGTGGATATTGTCTNCTACTTTTCCTTGTCCAGATTTCTTGAGGACTGTAATTTTGTTTGTTCTGTCCTTGTCAATCTTTGTTTTCAGTCTGCTAAGTCTGTGTCAATTCCTTGATGTTCGTTGAACTGTTCCCTGTTTTACGTCTTGATTTTTCCCAGGAGTGCAAAAGACTAAGTGTGGTCTATTTTGATGAGTCGATATTTTATTGATTTCACTTAGTTTATTGTGCTAGAATTAATCAGGGAATTGTGCTTAATTATCCGGTATTTTCCCGTTTTTCCTAATTGTGCTTAATTTGACCGAAAATTCTAATTTTAATTAATTTGAATTTTCTGAGCTAATTATTTGCATTATTATTTTTAGGAAAATTATTGGATAATACTTTGGGACTTAAAGAGGAATGCCACATTAATTATATTTTAAGTTAAAATGTGAAAGTCAGTTTGAATATCATTTTTGGGGTGCACATGGAAAGCATTGTCCTATAAAAAAAGAAATGGAGAAGTGTGATGATTGAATTTGGTGAGCTGAAAGGAAGCTCCACGGTCCAGATATTGAGGTGTAGCTTCTTAAAATACCTCACGGCCCATGGGAAGTCATGTGATTCAATTCTTCTAGAGAAGGAAACTCACGGCCTGCATATCAACGCATGCAACAACAACTTCCACAACTGTAGACACTGACCAGCAACATCCAGCATATAATAAAAAAAAGAAAACGCTGACTTCAATGGGTATGGGCTGCTGTCACGGTCTTGGCCTGCACATTTATAAGATTCACCCAGCAACTTGAAGAATACACCAGCAGCTTCGGCCCAAGTAGTGTTCAGTTGCTTGAAGAAAAAGAGCACGCCTGCACGTGAATGAATCCTTGGGAAGCTCACGGCCCAGCCACGCATATCCTATGCTGCCACCGTGAAGACGCTCCAACACATGAAGTAGAATTGAAGGTTGCAGCCCATGCACACGGTCTGCATGTCTGGATGACGCATCCAGAGTTGGAGATGAAGGGTGTGACGTCCAGGTCCTATATTATATGAAGAGGAGGTGCAACCCATTCATCTTCAACTGTCCAACATTGTGTATCACGGTCTGGTTGGGATGAAATATAAAATGGTGCTCGGCTTGGATTAAACTTCACACTGCATCATGGCCTTGTCCAAATGATGAAAGGCACATTGAAGAGAATATAAAATATTTATGTGCAGTCACGAGAAGGGGAGCTGGAACACACGCTATTTCATTTTATTGTAGTAACACATCATGGTTGATTGAATGGCTTAGTGCAACACATGCCTAGCATATATAAAAAGCACTTGAAAGAGGTTGGACCCATTTTAGACATCAGAAGCTGCAACACACTCTAGCTAATTTCAATTAAATGCAGGCCCACGTGAAGTCCAGCATGGCTTGGGGAAGGAATGAAGATTAAGTAAAAAAAAAAACCTAGGAGAGATTCCTAGGAGAGGGCCATCATTCTGTAGGCTACCGTTACATCGGGAATTTTATCTTGGGATTGCTTCAGCACAACCGCCACATGCTTCAGAGGAAAAAAAAAACCACCCTTTCACTTTAGAAGGCAAAAAAACACGAGAATGAATGGTATGAGAGAAGAGTAGCGTTTGGTCTGGGATGAAGGAACACGCTGATTTCATCTAGCTCACGTCCATTGTTGGAAAGGACTTGCATTTAATGTTTGGTTGAAAAGCTTACTCATTCAATTCATTTTGTTGTTCCCGTCTTTTTTATAGATATTTCATTTCAAATTCCAATTTTCGAATTTTAGCTGCATGTCCTCATTAAATGTGTACATTTTATTCCAAGTGTTTCAATTCGCTGCATCCTATTGTTTCACGACTTTAATTTCTTTTATTACAGCCGCCATCATCAACCATCATTTTGTTTTCTTATTAGCTTAATTGCGCATTTAATTTTGTTTCCGTCTTGATTGATAATTACATTTTCTTTTACACAAGCATTTTCTTTATTATCTATTACAATTTAATTAGTTTACACACCTTGCTTTAGTATGTTCAATTTAATCTTTTCGTTTACTATGTTATCTGTTATGTTTGGTTTATCGTTTCAGTTCACTATGATGTTTATTCTGTCCAGTTTCTTTATTTTCCTACATTTCAAATTTCCTCACTTGCCTTAGAGATCATTCGGTCTCAATGTAGAACCGTTCGGTCATCTGTAGGACCATTCGGTCTTCATGCTTTGTTCAGTTATTTTAATATTTTCATTTATGTCTGGTTGTACTTAATTTCCAGTTTTATTTTAATTTAATTTTCCTTGCAAGAACCTTTCACAACCCCCCACCCCCACTTCGTGTTTGACCTGATTCTCGAACTACAGTTTGGTCCTTGAGAGACGACCTAGGAGTCACTTCCTAGTCTATACTGCATTTCTCGTATACAATCAAATTTGTATGGGCTGCGACACCCATCAGTTATTCATCGCGTTTTCTCTCTACGGGTTACGCTATTCAAGTTCGTTTTCTCGCTTTTGCACCGTTTTAATTAGTTTTACTCCGACTACATCACTCTTTTATGCATTATCTTTCATTTGAACTGATTAAAATGCGTTTTCGTTGGGTTTTGGTGCAGTTATTCGCGTGTGCTTGGGTAGCGTTCTTTGGCGGTGATTTCTTGTGTTTTGCAGTCTCCAATTCCCTCTACTATGTTTTTAAAACCATACAATAAAAAAAAATATACAATACATTCTCTTCAACTAAAATATAAATTTGTAAACTCGAATTACCATTAGTCAGGAGCAACCTCAAAGACGTCTGACTTGTATGGATCGAAAGTCTATATAGACGTCTGACCTATATAGGTCCGACGTCTATAGAGATGTCTGACCTAAAGGATCCGACGTCTCATTAATGTCACCCGTATAAACGTCAAACAAAGAACAGACATTAAAAGTTCAAAATAACATACGTTTAAAGTCTTTTCTATACTAATGGTTGTATTACCTTTGTAGACACCATCCCTGTGTTGGAGACATCTTTACCTTGTACAAGTGAGATTACCATAGTATTTGAGAAACATCTCAAATTAAAGAAAAATGCTTACTCGTATGACATTATCTAGGATATATTTCGATCCTATAATAACACTATTAAATAATAAATACTAGATTACCAAATGTTAGTTTGAGTCCACTTGACAAAATCATTACAAACTAACCTGTTGATAAAGTATTATTATTCAGAATACTCTTGTGAGAATTCCCAACCATTTTATACCCTTCCCATTTTAGTCTCCATTGTATTTTGGTGACGTAATATTTTTCCCAACCGTGACGAACATGTGAATACTGGGTAGGCCCATAACCCATTAATGCAATCATTTTCAAGCCCATAACCAAACTAACATGATGAATTTGGATGTTTGAAGTCAATCACAACCAACGTCGCAGTGAGTCCATCGTAAAATACGAAACAAAATTTGTTGGGAAGTTCCCTCTCACTGTTATTGGTCTTAGTCTTGGGCGATTTATGTCACGCGGACACTGAACCAAAGCAAAACCATTTCATCGTTGGATAATTTTATATAAATCATTGTTATTCATTAAGTTAAATTTAATTGAACCCATACGAACAGAAGCAGACAAAGCAGAAACTGTCCACCTTCCATCTCTTTCGTTCCTCTGAGGAAACGCTGTCTGGCATGGCGTTCGGGTCTTCCGAGGATGTCTCCGCTATCAAATTATTGCTCCTTCTGGCGGTCATGTACGGACTGGTGTCGGCGCTGACCTACTCCGTTGTCCACTTGAAGTTCGTGAATCCTCTCGGGAACGACGCGCCGCTCGATCGATTCTCTGAAGGAAGAACTATACAACATGTTCGAATGTTGTCCCAAGAGATCGACGGTCGTCAAGTGAGCCAAATTTAATTCCGTTTTTTTTTTATAATTTGGAAATGTGAAACTTTATCAGCGTTGTTTCGTCTTAATGATATTGTTTACAATTAGGGATCTTTATTGTGTGACAAGATAGCAATCGCTTTCCAGTAAGTGGAATCCATCGCTTTTTCATTGCTGTTATGAATTAATAAGTGCTGCAACTCGTACAGTAACTCGTATGATGTAATTTATATCACTATTTATATTTTGAGAATATTAAAATATTTTAAAACTCATAACAAACATTATTTTTAATTCTAATTGGTTAAGAGTGGGAAATTTTTTCACAGTAGACACCCTATGAAACTTATCGTCTTAGTTGTAATGCTTTGTTGTACAGAAAAGATAACATTTTTCTTACGAATCTAAAATGGTTTTATGAATGTTGACTTTTGGTGCATTTATTAACAGGAAGGGCGTCCTGGTTTAAAAAAGGCAGCAGAATATATTAAGGGTCAGTTGGAAGTACTAAAGGAGCGAGCTAGCTCCAATGTCAGGTTGCAATAGTACTTTTTATAATTATTTTATTATTATTTGTTACAATTCTTTTTCTATTTTTCCTTGTTGGCCCACTTATTTGTTTTATTTAATACACGCTTTTAATGTATGTTTCTTTCTTTCTTTCTTTCTTTCTATCTTTCAATTTCTTGAACTCTGATTTGGTTTCCAACTTTTTACTCGCAGAATTGAGATTGAGGAGACTACTGTAAGTGGTTCCTTCAATATGTTGTTTTTGGGACACAACATAGCCCTTGGATACAGAAATCATACTAATATTATTATGAGGTACATTGGCAAATCAATATGGTCATTTGCATTGGATTCAGATGTGTATTGGGTGGGATATATGAATGGTATTATTGTGCTATAGTTATCCCTTATGCTTCAAATTTCAAGCAGTTTTAACATTTCATATTTGAATTTCCTTGTTTTAAGGGTAAACTTCCCTTAACACGCCTCTAGTTTTTCCGTTGTCCACTTAAGAAAATATCGCCACTTGCAAATCACTATCTAAATTCAACTTATAGTTGATAGGTCACCACTTTGTTATCCAAACTGACCGACAAAGTTATACAACTGCTAGGAGTTAACTACTGAATTGAGCATAAACTGGACAAAAATTAAAGCTGTGGATGCCTTGTCAAGATCAATGCATGCAATTAAATGTCCACAATAGAAGGACATGCTGGAGTGGCCAGAACCGTGCAAGAATTGCAACATAATTGGAAACGAATAAGGAAAGATGTTCCGCAACTCATAAGCAAATGTTTCACATACCACAGCAAGCTAGATTTAGTAACATGAAAGCAATTATTTCGATTGTTTCCAATCACCAATAAAATTTAGGAGGACATGAGAGCATGGATTTTGAACTGGCTTAAAATTATCAGTCTATGACTAGGACACATTATCCTATTAGTGATTATTGATCATTGTCTAAGGCCACTTAGCACAACCATCATAGCTAATAATTCTAGTTTGCAAATTGCAGAGTAGTTCATTCACATTTGGCAGTTTATTGAATCATTTTCTTTCTGGTTGTGGTTTATTATACAATTACGGTAGTGCTGATATTGGTTTTAACTTGTACCACAATTGAGTGCAATCTTTCCCTGTTTTTTCTAACACCAGTTTTTACTTTTTCTGTGGAAATTATACATATTCCTCCAGAAAATTCAAAGAAGTCTTTGTGTCATCTGTTTCCCTTCTTACATTTGGTCCTCTCCTTCCTCATTTTCAGTTCTCAGTTCTCTGCAATGATGTGAACTTCTTCGAAGAAAGTCATAATTAGGAACATCATACTTCTTGAATTGTGTTTAGATCACATGCACTGCTTGTGTTATAAATAGCATTAATCCTGAATCAAAGTTGAGGATTAAGTGACACAGAGTTGAAAGGGTTATTTTAAAGGGTGAACTACATGGGAAATAATGTTTAATAATCCCTTTGTTTAACCTGAATGTTGGTTAACATTGAAACTGTTAAACTAGAGTTTGGTTTCTTCAGTGGGATTCTTGTGGCCTTACATAATCCTTTTGGCATAATGTAGTTTTTTAGTAGAAAAAAGTACCTTATAATTAAAAGTTAGAAGTCTTAAGATGTCCTGGCACTGACTGGGAATATGGCTAGAATATTTCTTATCAGGATTGGGTAATCCTCACCCTTGAGTTATGCTTTTGGGTTGAGCTATAATCTGTAATTTTTATTATGGTATTAGGCCTCTCTAGTCTTAATGTTGGATTTCCTACTGATGTTTAGTGTTGCAAATTTTCTGTTCTGAACATCCAGTTGTAGGGGTGTGATCAGAGTTGTCAATAGCAGTGAATCTCTATTTGCACTGCCATAGCATTGCACTTCAAAATTTCAAAATAGCAGTTATCCAGCTATGTGCTATGCACTGCTTTTAGTGGGCCAGCCGCTATACACAGCTCTGTGGGATCTGTAGTTATGGGTTTGAGTTAACATGTCCATGTCCTACATTAGCTAGGATTACGGGAAGAACACTCCTTATTAGGCATGAGCTATCTCCTCCCCTTGACTCAGCTTTTGGCACTGAGTTAGGCCTTGTTCATTTTTGTTAAATAATAGGGCTTCCAATAAGGGGAAAAGCATTGAAAAAATGTATTAGACTTTTTACAATCTGAGTCAGTTCTATCAATGGGGTCACCTGCTAGTAACTTAACATTGTGACAATCATACAATTAACGGAGATTAAAATCATACGCCTAATAGTTTCAAAGATAAACACGTTCAGAGGGTAAATTGAAAAAGAAATAGAGCTTCGTATATGGAATGGAAAATTTGAATGAAGTACATGTGGTGGTGGTAATCTTGATGTACTGTTCTTGCAATTAACAGTGGCATTTTAATGTAATCTCTCTTTCTGTTTGCTTTATTTTTTTAGTTTTCTAAATGATACTTCTCCTGGCAGGCACTACGTGACCTGGAAAAGTGATATACCATTTCTTAAACTGTAGAGTTGGAGTGAACATAAGGTAGGAACTAATATGACTCTTTTAATATAAATTAACAAGGTTCATTGAAGAAGAGGGTTACAGAAACCGTATTAGTAGATGATTATGTTCAATCTGAAGATCTCTGAAACATGGATATAGTGATTAATTACTGAACATGATGTGTCAAGAATCAAGACTATAGTGAATCATTATTGTACCTTAAGTGACTACATATATTTATGTACATTATATAACAAAGAAGGTTATGTGAATGTAATACACTGTTTAACATTTGTTGCCTCTCAGTGTAGTTGTTTTGATTAGACAATTGTTATTTCTGTTGTAGTTGTAGTTTTGTTAGACCGTTGGTTAGTGTAGCATTCTTCAGACTATTGGTTTGTGTAACTGTTATGTTAGAAAGTTACAACTAACTTGTATTAGAGCTTTGTATATATTCTTCTGATAACAGAGTCTGATTCTTCTCATCTTGTATGTTTTACCCTTTCAAAGTAATAAATCAGTGTATCAATTTTCTATTACTGTATCCAGAGCACAATGATTCTTGTTCATGACTTTTGCCAGAATTTTTGATGGTGATGTTTCTTCAATTTCATTGACTGCTTCGGCATCTCCTTCATGATAATAACTGCTCAGACCTCTTTGATTCCAGTGGCTGCTCCAGCCACTATTTCTCATCAAATCATGAAAAGACCCGATGAAAGAATTTTTTGTTGTTTCAACAACAAATTGAATCTGTTATCAAAGCCTGTAGCCTTCATGGCTTTGTTGTTTCTTTCTCCCTTTAGTCCAATGGGTTTTCTTTTTGAAAGTGATCGTGATCAAAATCACATCAATGCAGCGTATCTAGACTGTTGGTTAGTGTAACTGCTTTGTTGCACAATTACCACTAACTTGTAACTTAGCTTGGCATACAGTCTTCTGTTAATCTAGACTGTTGGTTAGTGTAACTGCTTTGCTACACAATTACAACTAACTTGTAACTGAGCTTTGTATATCGTCTTCTGCTAATTGAGTCTCATTGATCTTGTATCTTTTACCCTCTCCGTAATAATAAATCAGTTTATCAGTTTTTTTTTTTATCATGTTAACATATGATGAAGAACTAAGCTTGTATAGGATCATTTCCACCAAACGATTGACAAAACAAAAACTTGTGGAAGGGACTAGAGACGAACAAACTTCAATCTTCCTGGATTAAATTCTCACTAAGTTCTTAATTGGATGTATTGGTCATTATCTTTGAGTTTCCAATTCAAAGTGACGGGTCTTTCTCTAGTCATCAATTTCTCTTGATTGTCATGTCAATCAAGGTAAATTGGAATTTTTTTCATCTTTGATCCCTTCTACATTTTCTGTTTCGTCAATCGTTCGGTGAACATTGTCGGAAATGATCCTGCACAAGGTTAGTTTTCCCATAATACAGATGTCTGAGTTTAAGGAATATTGACTGCATTTTTTTTTTATTTTACTGCAGGATATCATCTATGGTTTCGAAAGAGACTGATCCATCAGTTTTAGTGAATGGACATTTTGATAGTCCCCTTGGTTCCCCTGGTGCTGGTGACTGTGGTTCATGTGTTGGTGAGTAGTAGCTACATTTGAAGTCATCATTGAATTTAAGAGAGATTATATTTGGGAAATCTGTACATTACCTTGAGCATTCTAAATTGTATTGTTTATCTTATTGCCTCCCTTTTCAGCATCTATGCTGGAAATTGCAAGACTAATAGTCGACTCTGGTTGGGTTCCCCACCGCCCAGTTATTTTCCTTTTTAATGGTGCTGAGGAACTTTTTATGTTGGTAGGAAGTTTGTCTATGCAGGATAATGATTTATTCATGTGTGAATTTTACCATAATGAGCTAATGTTGTGTTGTTTACTTCTAATGCTTAAGGGTTCACATGGGTTCATGAAGACACATAAATGGCGTGACACAATAGGAGCTTTTATAAATGTGGAGGCATCAGGAACTGGAGGGCCTGGTAAGTGTCATGCAAAAGTTCTATTATTACTAGTAGTTGGATAATGAGCCAATCTTCAGCGTCTCTCTCCATCAACTTATGATGTGTGCCATACATTACATTTTCACTGAATAATGTTGCTAAACTTAACAGATTTAGTTTGCCAATCTGGACCAAGTTCTTGGCCTTCTAATGTCTACGCAGAAGCAGCAATATACCCTATGGCTAATAGTGCAGCTGAGGTTATGTTTCTCTTCTAACCTTCCTATATCTTTAATACTCTATGGTGCTGGTTGGCCATAAATTTTTGCATTTCCTAATTCAAACATGAATTTTCCATTTCAACATACAGGATGTTTTCCCTGTTATTCCTGGAGATACTGATTACCGGATATTTTCCCAAGACTATGGGAATATTCCTGGGCTTGACATTATATTTCTCCTTGGTGGATACTTTTACCATACCTCATCTGATACAGTAGAGAGACTGATGTATGTATCTTACATACTTGATTTGGTACAAGATATTTGATTGAATTTTTATAATTTTATCTTGCAAAAGTGTGTAAGTATAACTCTTTCTCAGGCCTGGAAGCATCCAAGCACGTGGAGAAAATTTGTTTAGCATAATCAAGACATTTACTAATTCTTCTAAGCTACAGAACACCTATCAGACAAATTACAGTGAAGTTACCGCAAGCACATTCAATGATGAGCGGGCTGTATTCTTTGATTATTTCTCATTGTTTATGGTATGCACTAATGTTGGCAGAATCCTGCTTTTTCTAATGATCCGATACTCCTTTTGATAATCAAAGCAATATAATCTTGAGAATTGGCTCATCTTGCTATTTTGTTGTCTTATACTTCAATTGTGGATTTTCAGATATTTTATTCCAGAAGAGTGGCTAAAATTCTTCATAGTATTCCTATCTTCTTCCTTGTTTTTCCCTTCACAATTGGTAGATCACATTCTTGGTCAGCAGCCTTGTGTGATTTTATAAAAGGTAGATTATTGTCTGGTTACTGTCATTTAATTTTTTGATATGATATTTCTAATTGGTCTCCTTGTTAATCCCTTTAAATTTTTGCCTCAATATTCTGTAAGTATTTTTTCCTGGGTTATTGTAGAAGAATTTAAATATTATTCGTTGACACTTTGAATAACATTTTATAATTTATTGGATGTGCAGGTATTTTTATCCACACAGTTGGAATTATATTGGCAGTTGTTGTTCCTGTTGTGTTTTCTATCCTGAGATTATTGTTGTCTTCTCAGACAATGAATTGGTACGTTCATTTAAAGTTAGCTTTTGGATTCTTGTAGTTAGTGATAGATTTTTTGTAGTGTAACTTTTGGTTTCGTGCAGTTAGTGCCAGAATTGTTTTTAATTAACCAAATGAGATTGAGAGAAGAAAGTATGATGGAGCTTCAATTTAATATTCGCCCAGTCAAATGTGAAGATTTTGAAGTGGCTTTTTTGTGGTCATTAAAGTATCTTAGGTGTAAATTTAAAATCTTAATACATTTTCTGTAATCATGTGTTGACTATATTGATAAAACTCAGGTTTGCTAATCCATACCTGGCTTTCCTGATGTTTGTACCCTGTGCACTTACTGGGCTTTTAATTCCAAGAATTATCTGGAGACGCTTTCCACTTTCTCAAGACGTTTCAATTGTCAAGACATCTGAAGAGGTATTGTGGCATATTGAAATGGGTTTAACAAGTCTATTCTGATGCGTGTCTTCATAGTTTATTTTTATGAAATGATCATTAATAAATTTGTCACTACGTGATAGACTTTTTTTTTTTTTTTTTAAATAAAAATCAAGATCTGACTTTTTTTTCTGACAAACTTGTTACGTTAACAAAAACACCATTGTGTTTTTTAAATTTGCTTTTTCCTTTCATGATAAAAGAAAAATTGCCAAAAATCTACTTTGTTCTTGATTCTGTCAGTTGTCAAATGAACTATATTGTCTGATAAGACTTCCGATGTCCAACAATGTTGTCTATAGAATTAGCTTATCCACTTTGGCTTGTGCTGCCTTCATGCATGACCTTTATAAATATGTTGTGTGGTGTTTGAGCATATTCTTCAGGAGTGATTTCAATTTATCTTGTTGGTGGAAGTCCGAACTGCCTAACTGTTTTGTTTGACACATAAATTTCCAGGCACTATCTGATGAAGCAAGCTTCTGGGGAGGATTTGGATTCTATGCCATATTAACTATGGTGTGCTGATTTAAAATACAGCCAGACAATATGATTCTTTTTCCTCGTGATTTAATGCATTCTCTTGAATATTTTGCTTGGCTAAAACAATTTATTGAAAACAGGCTTATCTTGTAGCTGGGCTGAGTGGAGGTTTTGTGACATTTTTTGTGTGCGCATCCATGCTTCCGGCGTGGATATTTTTCTGCCTGTCTGTCAAATTCTTTGGACAAAGGTCACTCAGGTTGATTGTGAATACTTATTTAATTGTAACCACCGCATGTACTACTTTTGTACAGATAAATTTATGTCTTGCTTCATCTTTGGTCTTACAGCCCCACTGTCATTTTACTCCCTTCACATTGCAATATATTTGTTTTGCATATTCACAGTTGTTATATGCATGCTATCATCTAATACTATTTCTTTTGGCAAGTGTTATTCATTTCAGTAATCCTTTTTTGTTTTTTTGCTCTCCAGGTCAACAATGTTTTACATATTACCTCTAGTTCCATGCCTTGCATATTCTGTTTATTTTGGTGGCTTTCTTGTCCAGTTTCTGATAGAGAAGATGGGAATGATGGGTTCTCTTCCTCTACCATATGGTTAGTTTATATACACACACCTCATTAATTAAATTAATGTATTATAAATTGCCCTTTTTAAGGTTTAGTATGATAAATAGACCATTGAGATGGAATCACTAAGCTTTATGCTACTGCATTTGAATAGGTACATTTGTAAGTATGTTTGTTTAAAATCAAATGAAGTGTATATATGGGCTATCTTGCCGGAGGTTTCCTTTATTGGAACTCATCATTAATAGTATTAAAGCTAGCAATTTCACAAAGCTCAAAATGTATGCAGCCTGACCCAATCTTTGTTGCAGGGCACTATGTTCCTGATATTATTGTGGCTGCAGTGATTGGAATTGTGACTGGTTGGTGCACAGGCCCTCTAATGCCCATATGTGGGCATTGGTTAGCCAGGTCATCCATCTTGCAATTTCTGCTTCATCTTAGTGTGTTTGGTTTAGCTTTATCATCTCAGTTTTTTCCTTACACCACGTCTGCACCTAAGAGGATTGTTTTTCAGCATACTTTCCACACTGCAGGTATTGATAACCAGAAATGGTTGCCTTCTGTAGTAATGAATAAATCTTGTGAATATAACGTGTTTATTCAAGTTCCTCTAATTCTTTTTTTTTTTTCTACTATCATTGTAGCACTCCAAATATCTTTTTATTCTCTATTTTTGATCTAACTTCTAGCATTTTTTCCCGTGGTTTGGCAGGCTCTAGTCAGATTCTGGAATCCACTTATGATTTTTCTGTAACTGATTCCAATTCTTTACTTTTCCTTTTCAAACACTCACCTGAAGTGGCAAAGGAATTGAATGTTACATCAGAGTTTTCATTTGAATCTGCATCATTTTCTAAACGCAATGATTGGATGGTATGTTGGATGCCGATTTTATTATTTTCATCCTTTCTCACCAGCACTTTTTCATCTCACTTAATTCAAAGGGTAACGAGTAAAACAAGATTTTTGTCCACATTTATTTTTATTCTTCATCTCTTTAATTAATGGACTCCAAGGTTGCGTCACAATCTTTAGCAGTTGCAAAATATTGAGCTACTGTTAGCAGTTAGATTACTCTTTAGAACACATTAGTATATGTTATGATTTGCCACTGCTATTTGATCTCATTCTCTTTGCAGGCAATTTTTCCAGTTTCTTTTCTCTTTTCAAACAGTCTGAAGTTCCCTGCACAAAAAGATGATATTTTGAAACAGTATGAGTACTTTCCAGAATTGTCTATTCAAAATCCATCATTAAATTCTGTAAAAGGACCGAGAAGAGTTCACTTGGAGCTTTCTTTAGGGTATGTAGATCATGTTGGTTGCTACTAGCGTGGTTAATCTGCATAGTAAAAAATACAAGTTATGTTCCATATGATTTCATGTTTTCTTTGTGGTGGCCTAGTGTGGAAATCTTGATTTAGTTGCTTCAAAACCTTTTCCATGTTGGTAGCATACAATAACAGTCAGTGCGTGAGAATTATTTCAGAGATACAAATTATGATGTTAGTTGGATTACTGATCTATTTGTTTTTCTCAACTTGGTTTGTTCTTACAAAGATGCTTGTCTCCTTAGAGAATGAGGGAAATACGCAGTGATATACTGTTATTTGAATCCATATAGTATTTATTTTTTCAGACATTATGTGATCTTTTTCCCTACAAAAATAAATTCTTGTGTATTGGTTTTAGCTGAAATTTGTTTTCAAAGATCTTAAATTGGTTTTCTACACCTCCTTGTGTGAACTGAAAACAGTTTAAGAAAAGTTAAACGAAAGTACTTAACTTTTCTCTTTGTTTTCATGTATAACTGGATTTATTTTCCTTTTAGCTCCTTGCAAGAGGTCTGGGTTGCGGTTCTCAACATAACTGGTCCTTTATCAAGTTGGTCATTTGCAGATAATCTTCTTCCAGGTATGAAAACTGTTTACACATAGGCAGGTCTAAACCTCAAAATTATTGTTACAAAATCACCCGGAATCATGTCAAAAATCACACCACCCACATAATAGATGTCCAGTTACAAACTTTACACTTGAAATGTCTTGATGTGAGGAGAGTGCTAAATATCTTCGATTAATGTGACCATAATAGTAATGTATGAGTGGAGGCCAACACTCATCCCCAAACTAGCTTTTGGAGTTAAGTTAGGTCCAAACTCAAAATTCTAAGAGTTAGGTAATATCTTTTCATTGCCTAATGTAGCTTGCACTTGGCACAGGAACTGAAATCTTTGGTGGTGGTCCACAATCATATATATGTCGTCTTAGTGGTCCTAGTGATGGGAATTGGACCTTCTGGTTAGAGGTAAAATTTGATGCCCTTTTAACTTCTCTTTACTATAATAGTGTAACTTACTATTTTGGTTGATGATGCCAGGCTAACAGCTCTGAAGCATTAAGAGTCGACGTTGCAGTTTTAGACCAAAAGTTGGTTGATCCAATGAAGAGATTGAAGGATCTTTTCCCTGACTGGGTTGATGTTACGGCCTATTCAAGTTTTATGTCTAGCTATATCTTATAATTCTTAATAAAAGTCTTGTAAGGACAATTTATTTCTTTTAATACCGCATTTGTATAGACTAGCCATAGAAATTGATGTAATAACTGATCATTAGTATGCTAATCCCATTTTCAGCATAAAACTTTATTCTTTACGCAAACGTTCTTACCAAAAAGAAAAAAAAAAAGTTGCATGGTACTAATAGATGCAAAACCAGAACCAAATTTTGATTCTAAATCTGGACTGGGCATCAAGTTTAGCGAATACTTATAATTATAATTTACAATTTTCAGATGATGGATGTTCATCGTGCCTTTGTCCTCTTCATTTAGTTTTACATTTAGATGGTACATCTGCAAATCACGAGCATTTATACCGAAGATTGGAACTTGATGTTACAGATGAAAGTTCCTTTCGTGCTTGATTGATATACCTTGGTGATTATTGTACCTAATTTATATACCAAGCCTAAGGACTCCAGTTTTGAAAAAAAAAAAAAAAAAAGAAGAAAATTTAGCATATTGTCCTAAATGCTGCCACTGTCATTGAAGGAAACTAATTGGCAAATCAATATCTAGTAGCGATATACAACATGTGGAGATTATGATGGTACATGGAATTCAATCAAAACTCAGTTCAATAAACTTCCGTCTTTTGTATCATTTTCTTTTATCAAAATTGAGTTGTGATGTAATCTTTTGTATCATTTTCTTTTATCAAAATTGAGTTGGGATGCATGAAAGTAATTCTAGGTGTCTTAATTACATGAAGAACATACAAAATGAAGAATCTTGAATAGAAGGATTCCAATTCGTTATTGAGGAAGTAAAGAATACAGAAAGTTACAACAGATTAATTTTTTCTACCATAACTACTAACAACAGTTTCCACACACACACACACACATATATATATATATATATATATATATATATATATATATATATATATATATATATTTTATATTATATATTAAGTGAGTCATGTTCATCATTTTTTTTTAATTTAGCATTGATAGTAAATGTTGTGATAGGTTCTTCGAAGAGACATGATCAAACCGATGAAGCAACAATCATTACAAATTTGATGGTTAGTGATGAGATTGAAATTGGTAATGGACTTGATCAAATAGACACTTTACGAAGAGCTGTAGATATTTGATGGGGATCTTATGTGAATTCAGTTCGTAGCTTATTATGCATGCATGAGGCTACTTGTGAAGTTCTTCAAAAAGCTTCAGAAGAAGGTAAATTATTCCCACCTTGGTAATGTTAATAGTGCTTATGATATTCTCATATCCTTTGAACTCATTTTTTTGTTTCATCTTATGAGATATATCTTGGCAATTACCCATGAGCTCTGTCATGCTTTACAATGAAAGAATCAAGATATATTGAATGCAATGTTTTTGGTTTCCACAACAAAAACTTTGATTCAAAGAATGAGGAATCAAGTTGAGAAAGTTCTTTTAAGAAAGTCATATCATTTTGTGAGAAGCATGAAATCAACATTCCTAAGCTAACTACCTTGTATATTTCAAGAAGAGGTCGAGCTCAAAAAAAAAATGTTCATAACATTACAGTTGAACGTTATTATCGTATTAATTTGTTAATTGATATACTTGATACTTAGTTGCGGGAGCTTAAAAGTAGATTTTGTGATAATATGATGGAGTTATTTACTTTGAGTGAAACTTTCGATCTAAAATGGCTTTAGAAATCATTCAAGTGGAGAAAATTTGTGAATCGACAATAAAGTTTTCCTATGATGATTTTACATAATAGGAAAAGTTGCATCTTAGAATAGAAGTTCAACATTATGAACTTGATTTTCCATTTCATTTTGAAATGAGAAATCTATCAACAATTTCTGAACCATGTCAACAATTGGTAAAAACAAGAAAATATTTGGCTTATTTCCTGATTGATCCTTTAATTCAATTGGTATTAAGTCTACTTGTTTCAACTACTACAACTAAGTGATCTTTTTTAGCTATGAAGTGTTGACAAAAGAAGATGGACATCTTAAAGTAGTTTTGATGATGATGACTCATGGAGAAGTGTTGAAAATTTAAAGAATGTTTAGATTGAAGAGATACTTTGAAGACTTAAGAGTTTAGTTGTTGAAGTCTAGTAATTTGTGTATCTTATTTAAAATAGTTAAATTAGTAGGCCAAGAGTAAAAGGCAGAACGCAAGCATTAGAGCACTAGAGAGTCTTAATTTTTCATAAAAGTTTTTTGATAATTGATCATCACTAATGATAATCGATTATCAGCAATAGTTGTGGCTTGACTCTTCAATTTCTTGACCTAATTTCACAAATGACTTATAAAAATTAAGTGTATGCTTTCTTTTTAAAATACAGAGGTTGGAGAAGTCTGACTACTTGAGAACTCTCTCTGGAAAAGCTTTAAAAAACCTAGTGTAGATAGAGTAATAACTTTTACCAAGTATGTTCTTGTGTGATTAAGTGTTGCCGCTGTTGCTAAGAGAAGTTGTCAATCCTTTGTGTGATTGAAAGGAGGTGTTCATTCCTTGTGGATTCAAGAAAGGTGTTTCTTCATCTCTTGTGTGATTTAAGAAAGGTGTCTTCATCCTTTGTGAGACTCAAAGGCGATGTTCATCCCTTGTGAATTTCAAGGGAGGTGTCTTTCATCTCTTATAACTTCAAGAGAGGTGTTTTCTAAACCTAAACTAACTTCTCTATGATTTTAAGTTCTTGTTTATTTTAGTCATGGGTTAATTTAGAGAGATTAACAGCTGAATGTAAGGTTCTTTTGATCCAAACTAACATAAATTTACTTGTGCAAATATATATGTCCCTATACTCTTTTTTTTATCTAATATTGTCTTAAAGAAATAATTTTTATTGCCAAGTCAAATAATTTCTTAAAGAGCACACTTCTATTAACAAACCAATTCACCCCTCTTGGTTTTTTTCCAAACGGGATTATTCTGATGCGTGATTCTAACAATTGGTATCGGAGCTTGCTTTGATAGTCATTCAAACTTTTCAAAAATGGTTGAACAAAATCAAATCTTTGCAGAGGGTGCGTCTGTTAACAAACCTCCTCTTTTTACTAGTGAAAATTATCCTTTCTGAAAAGCCAGGATCAAATCTTTAGAGTTTTTTGATAGAGGTGTTTGGGATGTAACGTTAAACAGTCCATTTATGTCTGCTATTACTATAAATAATTTATAGGAACCAAAGGATTCACAATGGACTTTTGTTGAGTAATTCTAATACTTTTGGTGAGACACATGATTATAATGACAAATTTTCTTTACATAGTAATTTGAAATAAAAATATAAAGCTTTGCAAAAGGAATTTGAAAAATCTTTAGAAGATTTTTTTTTAAAAGCATAGTTTCAATTTTAGAAGATGGTAGAAATGTATCTACTGAGGTATGAGTGCAAGAAGCATGAATTGAAAATTGCTAATTGTTGATAGGAGGAGCACAAGTTTAGCTGAACCCACAATCTCAGTAATATATGAGTTTTTTGATGATGACAACGCATAATTAATAACACATGTGTACTATGTGTTACATGTTCTATGTTTACATGTTATATGCTTTTGATCAATGTGTTGAATCTGTTTGAGCATATATGAGAACATGATTGTGTTGTTCATTGCATATCACCCTGCTACATATGTGATTTTTTATGTTAATGCATGACATATGTTTTTGGAAATGGAAAACCACAAACACTTATGTTGAACTTTAATTGTGTGGCAAAACAACAGTTTTAAGTCGATTTCGTTATGGGGTGAGTCTATTTAAACTTGTGTATTTGTACAAACTATTTTCAAGTGTGCTGTGAGATTTTTCAAAGAGAAGGTTTTTTAAAACTATGCTTAACATTGTTACATAGTCGATTGCATGCGTGTTGATTCAATTAAATCTGTTATTGTTTTGAAATTCTGTTACATAACTGTCTAACGGTCATATTTTTAGATATGTTGACCAAGCATTAAATGATAGTCGACTACAGTAATTGCGCATCATTAGTTGTTGTGATTGCTGCTAACTGTCATAACAAAATTTTTATATTCGATCATATTAGTAGCTTAGTCGATTAAAATGCGTTTGTGATGTGTTATTCTATAAATTGACGCGAATTCGAATTCTGCAAGAACTTTTGTGATTCTAACATTTTGATATCTTTTACAGAAAGCTGTGATGTTACAGAAAGTTGTGATCTCACAGAAAAAGGGAAAAGCTCCAAGAAACAAGAGTGACCATGGTGATCAACTACTTGTTATTTCTTGAAGAGTAAGACTGTTGTGTTTTCAAAGGCTGATCAATCTGTACATTTGGGTGTTATTGCGAGATCAGATTCTGCAATCTTTTGAAGATTGGTTTGAGGTTTCCTATTGTGACTATAGGAAGAAGAACATGTGTTTTCTTGACTTTGAGAGTGTCTCAAAGGGTTTAGACGGTTTTTAAGACTCCGACAAGTGTACTGAATCATATCAAGTAATATAAACGGTAAGACCGAGTATCATTTTCCCTAGAGACTCATTGGGTTAGACATTCGTGTGATTTTTTTATTATTTAAGACTTGAGAAACAGAAATTGGTGTTTAGAATGCAAAAACAAAAATAAAAATGCATGCAAAGGTTGATCAATTGACCTAGAAAATACGCAGTTGAATGATATGGATGAATTGTGTTATTGGGGTTTCCGACTTATCCTAATCCACTCTCATATATTTATGAATTCTACTTTTTCATTAATGTCAATGCCACTTTCTAATTTATCCTAATCCCAATGTCTTGATGAAGAAAGCCTACTCCTAATTACTAGTTTACAATGTCTTGTCTCCCTAGCAATTGTTCATGCATTACATTCGCACAGAAGCTTAAAGGCAACTGATCCTCCTATACCTATATCTAGGTAATATTGCTCCCGAGAGAATTTCCCCATGTCTAGATTTACCCATATGTGTCCATATCAGTAAAATCAAAGATCACACTATTGAATGAGTTAAACAAAGCATGCATAGAGAATAGAGGAAAAACTCTAACAATTAATTAAATAAAGCATCAATTCAACATATGAGAGTTTCAAAGGATTACATTGTTTCCCCCAACAACAATGGAGGTTTAGCACACCATAGACATGGTGAAACTAGATGAAATTAATGAAAAAAATCAAAAGATAAACCCTAGAACTTGTAGATCGGAGCTTCCACATCCAAAATCCGCCTCCAAGGGGTGAAAAGTGTGTTTCTGGGTCTCCTTCTACCAAAAGGTACACTCTCTAGTTCGTGAAAATCAATATATTGTTCATTAAAATCAGTAGAAACTGGCCCGGGCCCACGAAAATAAGGCTCAACGGTGGGTTACCACTCAACGGTAGGTGTGGCACTCAAGATTAATGCTTAGCATTGATGCCCAGGCGTTTAACAATGGATTCACTGAAGAGGCCACCGCTCAGCGGCAAAGTAGCGCTCAGCAGTGGGCGCGATACTCAGATTCTCCCCTCAGCATTGGCGCTCAAGCGTTTGACAGAGATTTCCATAGCGAGGCTGGCGCTCAGCGGTGGCTGCGATTCTTCCTTTGTGCACTTTTCCATCTTTTCTTGAGTCTAACTCCTTCTTACTTCAGCTTCCTTCATTCAATTCATGTTAAAACCAGGAAAACCACCTTTGGCTCTCTTATTCTCTAACTGAAGCAAAATGCATGATTTCAAGCTAGTTTCTAAGTCATAAAGGATGTTTTTAGTGTCAAATTTATGTATAAAAATAACGGTTTTTGAACCGTTATCAACGGCAAGAGAGGGGATTCTTGTTGTTGGTCTAGTTGTGTATTGCCTATGTTTTGATCAGAAGGTTAGAGAGATGTTTTACATTTTTGACATGAGGTCTTTTGTAGAAACCTTGTTGTAAAAACCTTGATCATTATAGTGCATTTGCTTCCCGTGGTTGGAAGGACACTGAATGTAGGTAGGTTGGCTGAACCAGTATAAAAACCCAGTGTTTGAATTTTCAGATCCCTACTCTTTTACATTAAATCCACTTCTTTTTGTATTCATTCGATTAAGTTTCCATTGCATTGAAAAATATTTTACCTTGCTTTTCAAGAAAGCTTTAAAGGCATCACTTTTGTGAAAAGGATTTTAAAAGATTTTGTTTTTACATTTCACTAATTCACCCGCCTTTTGGTGCGAGAAATTGAGCCATTCTATTTTAACAATTGGTATCAGAGCTGGTTTTCATAAAATATTTAAAAAACAAGTCGATTACTATTTTTGATTAATCGACTGATCTGAAAAATGGCTTTCAATTCTCAAACCTTTGGTGAAGGTGCTTCCACAAATAGACCACCACTATTTGTTGGAGAAAACTATGCCTTTTGGAAAATAAGAATGCAAATCTTTCTTGAATATGTAGATAAAGGTGTTTGCGATGCAACTTTAAACGGTCCATATGAGCCTACTCATGTTTTAAATGGAAAAGTTGTTTTGAAAAATTTTCAGAGTGGACTCAAGATGAAAACTGTAGAGCGCAATATGAAGTAAAGGCTAGAAACGTTATTGCACTACACTAACAATGGATGAATTTTTTAGGATATCACAATGTAAAACGGCCAAGGAAATGTGGGAGGTTCTTGAAGTCACACATGAAGGAACTGATGAAGTGAAAAGGGCCAGAAAGAACTCGCTTATACAAGAGTATGAACTTTTTAGGATGAAAGCTGGTGAGACGATTTATGAAGTATATAAAAGATTTACACACATAGTAAATCATCTCATGGCTCTCGGAAAGGTGTTTGACAAAGAGGAAATCAACATTAAGATCCTGAAAGGCCTCAACAGAAGATGGCAACCGAAAGTTACAAGCCATATCATAATCGAGAGACTTAACCTGCATGAATATGGCAAGTTTGTTTGGAAAACTTAGGGAACAAAAATTGGAACTTGGTAGGCTAAAAGAGAAAGAAGAAATTGAGGAAAAGAAGTCAATTGCCCTCCAGGCCACAAGCAAGAAAGCTTCAAAGAAACTTGAGCCAGAAACTGACTTAGAGACAGAACTACAGGAAAAAGAGATCATGAATATGGTGGTAAGAAAATTCATTTGATTTATGAAAAATAAAAGTACTACCTCTGACAATGTAGGTGCTGCAAGAGGCAGAAAGAATTCAAGATGCAATGTTGTTCAACTCTGCGAGTGTGGAAAGGAAGGACATATCAAGCCTGAATGTCCAAACTTAAAGATCAATCAGAAAGAAAGCAAAAGGTTTGCACAGGACAAGAGTAGAAAGCAAAAGAAAAAGTTTCCATAGGACAATAGTAGAAAGCAAAAGAATGCATATATTGCCTGGGAAAATAGCGATTCTGATTCTTCAAGTGATGAGGACTATAGCATTGAGGAGGAGTCAAATATATGCTTTATGGCAGGCTTTGCACAGTTCAAGAATTTATTGCAAGTTAAGTGAATTAATCGAGTAATCAATTTGGTTCGTCTGACTGCTACTAATTTTTTTAACTGTCATAACTGTCTGGTTACAATTGACTGTATTAGTAGCTAAGTTGACTACAAGAGCGTCTGTTTCATAGAAAACTATAAATAAATGTGATTCTATAATTCACAAAGACTTTGGTTGTTCTGACATTTTCATTCTATTGTTTCAGATTTGATACTCTGTGAATCGCTCCAAGAACTCATCAAGGAGGCCGTGGAGATCTGTCTTGGATAGTTACTTGACGAGCAAGGCTGTGCTAATAGAAAAGTTTGATCATACTGCACATTGAGGTGTATTGGAAACGTGATCATCTACTTCTCTCAATCTATCGAAGATTGTGGCTGCCCTATTGTGACTACAAGAAGAGGACGTGTTGTGTTCTGGGATAACTTTGAGGATTGGTCAAAGTTGACAAATACTGTAGGAGAGGGAATATCTTGTTGTTGTTCTTTGGGTGTTGTATGCCTATATTTTGGTTAGAGGGTTAGAGAGGTGTTTTATATTTTGATGTGGAGGTCTCTATAGAAACCTTGTTGTAAAAACCTTGACCATTATAGTGCATTTGCTTTCAGGTACAAGAAGGACACTGGATGTAGGCAGTTTGGCCGAATCAGTATAAAAACTGTGTTCGATTTTCTCTATCCCTGAACTCTTTACTTTAAGTCGACTTTACTTTCTGTGTAGTCAACTTCATTTCCGCTGCATTGATTTATCTTTCTCCTTGAGATTCAAGAAACTTTTGAAAGGTTTATAATTTGCAAAAAAGATTTGAAAAAGACTCTGATTTGTGAACCTCACCAATTCACCTCCCCTCTTGGTGTTGAAACTCAACCATTCTTTTTCTAATAATTGGCACCAGAGCTGGTTTTCATAAGATATTTGAAAAACTAGTCAACTTTTGTTTTCTTTGAATCGACTATATTCCTGGAAATGACTTCTGTTTCTCAAACAAAAAGGATATGTGAATCCGCACTTGAATTGATATCAGCTACTTGCAATGCAAAATCAAATTCTATTACTAATAGGTTCTATGAATCTTTTGAAACAAGAATCTTTCAAGACAAGGCAATTTACGGTGGTGAATCTGGTCCTGGATCACAAAGAATCAATCTGCATGCTGATAGATTTATAAGATTCCTTAATGAATAGAAAAGCCAGAGGAGTCAAAGTGACAACAAGAAGACCACTTTTGAAAATGATCTTATAATGATGGCAAAATCTAATGTTGCAGGAGCAAATATGAAACAATAAACGAAAAGCTCCATGTGGTACTTGGATAGTGGATGCTCGAGACACATAACAGGGGATCCTAAAAAATTCTCTAGCATCTCTTACAAGACTTTCAGTCATGTTATATATGGCGACAACAACAAGGGAAATATCACTGGTATAGGTAAAATCAAAACTTCTTCATCTTATGAGATTAAAAATGTTCTTCTTGTTGAAGGGTTAAAGCACAATCTACTCAGCATCAATTAGCTATGTGACAGAGGATTAAAGATCCCTTTTGAGCCCAAATATCGTTTGATTAGCAATGGCTCAATAGACGAATTGTTACTTGTGGGAAAAAGGCTTAACAATATCTACATAATCGACTTCAAGGAAACATAATTCGAGTCAGTATTTGTTTAATAACTAAAGAAGATGATGCCTGACTATGGCATAAGAGACTTGCTCATATCAACATGGGTCAACTAAATAAGCTTGTGTCAAAGGATCTTGTAATTGTTCTTCCCAACATTCGTTATGCCTCTAAGAGATTATGTGATGCCTGTCAAAAGGGAAAACAAATAAGGCAGTCCTTCAAAAACAAAAGAGAGATGTCAACTTCCAGACCTCTGCAGCTTCTGCACATGGACTTATTTGGACCCTCTAGAGTGAAAAGCCTAGGTGGAAACTCTTATTGACTTGTAATAGTTGATTACTATTCTCGCTTCACATGGACATTCTTTATTTCTATCAAAAGTGACTGATGAGACTTTGGCAAGTGTACCAAATCGTTTCAAGTAATAAACCATGGTAAGACCAGGTATCGTTTTCGCAAGAGACTCGTAATAGTAGAGAATTTTGCGATTAACAACTCATCTAGACTCAAGAATAACTCATCATTTAAGAATATGTGCAAAAAGATAAATTCACAAATAATTACAAGGTTGGACTTTGGTATTGAAGGCACTTAGAAATGGAAAAGACTAGAAATGGTATGAAATGATAATGTTAAGGTTAGTTTTGACCAATTCACTCTTGTGTATACCCCATTTCATCTCCTCTCCATCAATTTACTAAAGTCAATCCACTAAAACACTCTAGCCCTAATCCCTTAGGTGAAAGAGCCTAGGTTTTCCTATCAAACTCCAATCCGTTGGAAAATTTAACAAGCAAAACCCGCATTAAGAACTAGGATCTAAGACAACATGTGAATCATCTTCCATCCCTAGAATCAATGAACCACAAGGACTCTTGTTTCAGTTCTGGGTTCCATCTTACGTCCCTATAACCCATGAAACCCCGAAATCAAGTCATGAACGTCCCTATTACATGCAAGCTTTAAGATTAGAAACAAGAATACTAGAAATTGATAGAAAAGGCATATATATATTCAAATCATTCAACAAATACACAAGAGTTCATAGACTGCAACTAACCCCAACAAGATGGGTTTGGTTCTTCACTTCCATGGAGAACCCTAGAGCTTACAAACATGGAAGATGGATGAAGAAGGAGACCCAAAGGAAGAGGAGGAGATGTTCCCACAAGCTCCTCGCGCCCTCCATGAGCTCTAGCAGTGAAATCACACCTCCAAAGAACCAAAGACCCCAACCCTTTCGCGTTTCTGAGTTAAATAGAGCAAATATGCCATATCAGCAAAAATGGCGCTCAAGCGCCCCAAAAATGGGGCGCTTAGGCGCACGTGGGTCAAAGTTCAGGAATTGGTGCACAAAGCCAGCTTTCTGGCATTCTGACACAGTGGCGCTCAAGCGCCCCGAAAAAGGGGCGCCCGAGCCTGACTCTGGTGGATTGCATCTTTTTCTGGTTTTTCTGCAGATATGCTTGCTTTTGTGGCTGGTTCAGTTCTCTACATTGTTGGAGATTCTTCCAATCATATTATTAGCTGCAAAATAATGGGATTAGTGATGAAGTTACATCAATGTAGCCTAAAACACATTTATTTAGAAAACAAGACAAAAGAAAAGGATTAAGCAAGTTACAAGCTAGAAAGGAGTTGATTTTGCTACTAAAATGATGCTTAAATAATGGTAAGAATTAACATTATCAGTGACACACTTAAAGTTTTCAAGAAGTTTGTTGTTGTTATTAAGAACGAGATCGATCTTAGAATCAAAGCAATCAGAAGTGACCACGACAAAGAATTTCAAAATGAAGCTTTTGATGAATACCTTGTTGAAATGGGAATACCTCACAACTTCTCTACACCTAGAACTCCTCAACAAAATGTAGTGGTTGAGAGAAAGAATAGAGCTCTAGAAGAGCTAGCTAGAACAATGCTGAATGAGAGGAACATGCCTAAGTATTTTTGGGCAGATGTAGTGAGTACAACTTGCTATGTGTTGAACAGAACTGTTAAAAGATCAGTACTGAAGTTCACTCCTTATGAGCTGTTAAAAGGAAGAAAACAGAATATTTGTTAACACCCTGGCAAGTGTACCAAATCATATCAAGTAATAAATAAACGGTAAGTCCGAGTATCGTCTCCCAAAGGACTCTTAGGCCTAAACGTTCATGTGATTAATGGAAATCATGAGACTTGAACAAACAATAAGTTGAGTTTTAAATGCAAAACAAGAAGTAAACATGCATGCAAAGGTTTGATCAATTGGCAGTAAAAGATATGGATGGATGGTATTGTTGGGGTTTACGGTTTTATCCTAATCCACTCTCAAATATCTCTTATTCTTGTTAGATTCAACTTTGTTGTCAATGGTTATGTCACTTTCTATTTTACTCTAAACTCGATCTCTCGGTGAAAAGAGTCTAATCATAATTACTAGTTTACTATATCTAGTCTCCCTAGCAATTATTCATGCAATACACACAAAAGCTTAAGGCAATTAATGTTCCTATTCCTATATCTAGGTAATACTCATTATCAAGAGTAATTCTTCATGTCTATACCTAACTATACGTCTCCATATTGAAGGACAAAGAAGAGATTGAAGAGAAGAAATCCATTGCACTGAAAGCAACAAGCAAGAAAGCCTCAAAGTCAGAGCAAGATTCAGATGCTGAGATGGACGACAAAGAATAGATGACCATGGTGGTAAGGAAATTTAATTGACTTATCAAAAATAAAAGTGAACTTACTAACCATGCAGGTCACAACAAAGCCAAGAAAGCTTTCAGGTCAAGTGCTATTCAATGCTATGAATGCGGGAAAGAAGGACACATCAAACCAGATTCTCCAGACCTAAAGCTGAAGCAGAAAGTGAATAAAAAGTTTCCTCAGGACAACAAAAGAAAGCAGAAATGAGCTTATATTGCCTGGGAAAACAGTGATTCTAAAACATCAAGTGATGAAGATGTTGATCGTGATGAGGAATCAAACATCTGCTATATGGCTGGAGCATCATTGGTTGACTAGGACATTGACACAGAGTTTGAGCAAGAATCGATCGAAGTCCAATACGAACTACTATTGGATGCCTTCAAAGAAATTCATGCTGAAGTTATGCGACTCCAGTACTGTTAAGATTGTTGACAACACAATATCTATATCACTCTGGTTTCTGATGATGACAACACATTTTTAATAACACATGTTGATTGATGTGTTACATGTTCTATTGCTTATTGATTGATATATTGTTGAACATGTTTATGTGATTATCTAGATATGTGAATGCACATTTACTGAGCATATATATGTTACATCATATCTGGTTGCATTACACATGTTTTGAATGAAGAAAACCACATGCACATTTATGAACTTACATTTTGTTGCATTACTACAAGTTGTAAGTCGACTTCATCATGGGGGAAGTCGATTTAAGCTCATGACTATACACAGATTTTCAGAAACAATGTTATGTGAGATTTTAAATTGAAAAGAATTTCAAAGTGAACTTTTGTGTCGAAGTTGACTGTGTGCGCCACGCATTCGACTGTATTAGTTGCCTTGTTTGAAATTCTGTTATGCTCATGAACAATAACGACTATATTTTTAAAAGTTAGTTGAGCAATGAATGTTGGTCAAATGTATTGACTGTGAAATTAATTGGCTTGACTGGATTGCTACTATTGTGTCTTAATTGTTATAATATAGTCGACCTTATTAATAGCATAATCGACTATAGGAGGGTCTGATTTATAGAAATCTATAAATAGACAAGACCTTATTGTTTTCAGAGACTTTTGATGAACTGACAATTTCATATTCTGTTTCAGATTGATTCTCTGAGATTTAGAGCTCCAAGAACTCATCAAGAAGACGATTGTGATCTTGCTTGGAAGAGTTTCTGAAGGAGGACTATGTTGCGCTTACTGCTTGATCAGAATATGCACAATTGAGGTGTTTCTGGGTTGATCAAGATTGTTGTTAACATCTGTGGTGATTGTTGTTACCTATTGTGACTACAGGGGTTGGACTCGTGGAGTCTGGTACACTTAGAGGATTGTTCAAAATGGGTTGTAGATTGCAGGAGAGGGGATGTCTTGCTGCAAGTCTTACTGTGTGGTTTGCCTATATTTTGGTTAGAGTGTTAGAGAGATGTTTTATATTTTTGACGTGGAGGTCTTCTACAAAAGCCTTGTTGTAAAAACCTTGACCATTATAGTGCATTTGCTTCCTGGTACTGGAAGGACATTGGATGTAGGCATTAAGGCTGAACCAGTATAAAAACCTGTGTTGGGATTCTCTATCCCTATACTTTTACATTCAGTCGACTTTAATATTTGCGTAGTCTACTTTGATTTTCCGCTGCACTAAATTTTCTATAACTTGCAATTCAAGAAATTTTGCAAAGTTTTCTACTTTGAATCAAAGATTGCGAAAAGACTCTGATTTTGAAAACCCACCAATTCACCCCCCCCCTCTTGGTGTTAAAATGAAGCCTACCTGTTTCCCAACAATTGGCACCAGAGCTGGTTTTCATAAGATATTTGATAAACTAGTCGACTTTGTTTTTCATTGAATCGACTATAGACCTGGGGATGGCTTACAGTTTTCAAACTTTTGGTGAAGGTGCTTCAACAAACAGAGGAGTCCCGTAACATTACATAACACCATTATTCTTTAAAAAGTTCAATGTAGTATGTATAATGAAATTATTATTATTTTAGGAACATTGATAACTTACAATTCTTTCAGAAAGTTCCCGTGTATTGTCAGAAGAGTAGGTGTCCGATGGTTTCATACGAGCCAACTTCCATTTCTCATGCCGAGAAGGTGGAGAAGGAGGCTGGGGGCTACCACCCTCAGATGGTGGTCTAGCATCTGCCTTTTGCTTGAGGATTTTCTCCTCAAGCTTCCTATACCCACCACGAGATAATAAGTGGGGGTTTTTGTTTTGAGCACTTGTTTCTTGTATTTTGCTTCTAATTGCCTGTCACATATATTTAATTAATTAGTTCATATGATATTTATTTGTTAATGAGGAATTGAATAATATCAAGTATACTAACCTGCCATTCCTTTGATGTCTGACTCTGTACAAAGAGCCACCAAGTCTCCTCATCAATGGCCTTATATGTAGTACATGGAGACTTATTTTTTTTGCTTCCAAAAATATATGTCGAGGTCAACTTACTTTTAAAATTTCGGAAGTTTTTTGCAACAGTTGATGAACACATATTTGTAAGTGTTGCGACATTTGGAATGTCAAATGTCAGCTGAAATAAACATAATAAAGTTGTATTAGTACAAAATTATCAATATAAACAAATTGTAATTCAATTGATATTAACTAACTTACCAATATATCGTTCCATATAATGTTCCGATCAACCTCGGACACATGGTCAAAAGATGGAGTAAGAATACTAATCCTGTCATGTGCCACTACTTCAAGGTATGATCGGAAGTCATCTGCATTGGGGCCAGTTGCCACACCTATGATCACGTTAACATTCACTGGTGTTCTTTCACCACTATTTTTTCTGATCAAAAGTTGTTCATCCTGGTGGGTCCTCTAGTGGATCTGGAAGGGGGAGCCTCATCCCCTGAAGAATGTGGATGGTCAGCCATATATCTGTCAAAATAAAGAACAACATGTAATATTAATAAAAGACTTATGTAATATCATATAATTTAACAAAACATGTAATAGTAATCATAGGAAATATTAATAAAGGACTTATGTAATATTAATAAAAAACTTATACACAAATTTGAAATTCATACATAAAGATATGGATTCATCGTATGTATATTACCTCATCATGATCTGACCGAATTGCATGTACATCGTTAACTAGAGATTGGTCATCCAAATTTGTTGTAGTTTGAAATGAATGGTTGTCAGCAATATGAATATTAATCAGATTATCTTCGTTAACTTCAATTTGTTTTTTTCCTTGAAGAGCGACATACCAATGGTCAGACGCGGGATCTTTGACAAAAAAAAAAACCTGAGATGCTTGATGTACCATGATAAACGGTTCGTCTCGATAACCCACCTTTCAAAAATCAACAAGTGTCATACCCGATTCATCTATTTTCACACTACTCTTATTGTCAAACCACTAACTTTTGAAAAATGGAACAAAAAACTTGGTGTAATCAACCTCCCATATCTCTTCTATTATACCATAATATCTCATTGATCCAAATAAAGGAGATTGATCTTTTGATGTGGAAGATTGAAGCGACTCAACTTCTAAACTGACTCCACTATTTTGAACTGTGCTTTTATCATCCAAAGTCTTCGTATAGAATGTGCAATTATTGACTTCATAACCTGTACAAAATACGACATCAAACTTTAAACCATTTGCAAGCCACAATAAAGTTTGAGAAGAATGTGCCTCGTTGTCAATTTTAGATTTGAACCAAGACATAAATGTTTTGTGATGCTCCATCAACTGCCATTTCTCTGATTATCTTGGACTTTTATTCTTAACAATGGCTTTGTGTGCTTCCAAAAAAGGGATCACCTCATCTGTGTTGTTCAATATATAAAGATGCGTTTGCAACAATTATTCACGATCTTTTGTCACCACATTCATACCTCGGATGCTTTTACTTATAGAACATTTATTCAACCATGATGTGCGAAGAACTCCTATTGGATTCGTTGATGTCATCTAATCTGAACAAAACTCGATACTTTCTTNAGCAATATACCTTTCAATCATTGAACCTTCAGGACAATATGGATTTTTAACGTACCCTTTCAAAATCTTCATATAACACTCAATAGGATACATCCATCTTAAGTATACCGGTCCGCACAACTTGATTTCTCTAACCAAATGAACAAGTAAANGTACCATGATGTCAAAAAAAGATGGAGGGAAAAACATCTCTAGTTGATACAAGATGATAACAATCTCGCCTTGAAGTTCATCTAACTTTGTAGGATCGATGACTTTACTACATATTGACGAGAAAAATGAACACAACCTGTTTATGGTCTGCCTAACATTTTTGGCCAAAATTCCACGAATAGCCACCGATAACAATTGTTGCATTAAGACATGGAAATCGTGAGACTTCATGCCAACAAGCTTTAACTCGTGCATCGACACTAAACTCTTCATATTTGAAGAGTATCCTTGTGGTACTTTGATACTCTTTAAACAAAGGCAAAAACTTATCTTCTCTTGTCTAGACATTGTGTAACATGCAGGGGGCACATAAGTACGTTTACCAATCTCCTTGGGTGCCAACTCTTCTCGGTTATTCATGTCAACCAAATCCAAACGAGCATTCACTCCATCTTTGGTCTTTCCTTAAATGTTGAGTAATGTACCAATCAAGCTATCACACACATTCTTCTCTACATGCATCACATCTATGCAATGTCTAACATCTAACTTTGACCAGTATGGAAGATCAAAGAATATTGATTTCTTCTTCCAAGGGGTCGTTACAGATGACTTCTTGGATGGTTTCCCAAATACATGACGTATTTTATTAACTTTTTCAAGAATTTGAAGGCCAGTAAGTGGATTTGGTGCTTCTGCCCTCTCTTGATATCCATTGAATTTTTTTTTAACCTTCGATATGGATGACTACATTTTAGAAATCTCCGATGACGCAGATACACCATTTTTCTTCCGTGTTTCAATTGACGAGCTGTAGTGTTTTCTTCACAGATAGGACATGCTTTATGACCCTTGACACTGTATCTTGACAAATTACCATAAGCTGGAAAGTCATTAATGGTGCAAAATAACATTGCATGCATCACAAAAGTTTCAAAAGCGAATGCATCAAATATTTCAACCCCATCAACACACAAAAACTTCAAGTCTTCAACTAGTGGGCTTAGATAAACAACTATCATCATAGACAACATCATGTACTTCCTCTTCATGCACAATGTAGGAGATAAGTTGTAAATTATCAATATAACTGGCCAACAACTGTGATTGGTACTCAGATTACCAAATGGGTTCATTCCATCAGTGGCTAAACCAAGCCTAAGATTTCTACACTCTTTACCAAATTNTTATCAATATAACTGGCCAACAACTGTGATTGGTACTCAGATTACCAAATGGGTTCATTCCATCAGTGGCTAAACCAAGCCTAAGATTTCTACACTCTTTACCAAATTGGGGGAATTGTTGATCAATATTTTTCCATTGCTTTGAATCAGCTGGATGATGAAGCAGCTCGTCAATTTTTCTCTCATCTGCATGCCATCTAAGGTTTTTAGCATCTTTGGGATTCACAAACAAACACTTAAGTCTAGGCACTATTGGAAGATACCAAACTACTTTCAAAGTAGATCCATTTTTTTCTATCTGACCATTATCTTCGCTATTGTTTTTTGACTTGTATCGTGATAACCCACATTTTTGACACTTTGTCAAAAATTCAAACTCTTTCCTATATAAAATGCAGTAATTGGGACAAGCATGTATCCTTTTATACTTCATACCCATTGAACAAAGAATTTTCTTCGCATCATAATTACGAGTGGGTAGTGTATTTCTATCTGGCAACATTTCATTCAACAACGTCAATAATTCTGTAAAACTCTTATCAGTCCATCCATTGCTCGCCTTCAAATTCATGAGCCTTAACACCACTGACAAACGTGTGAACTTAGTTGAACCGACATACAAAGGTGTTTCCGCATCATTCGACATCGTCTCATACACATGAGCTTTGGCAAAATTTTATGCGCCAACATCACGGATCATGTCCTCTAATTTGTCTTCATCCGGTCAATATTCTTCCATAGTGGAATCAATAACATTTTCAGTTTGGGAGTCAGTCGGAAAGTGCATTTCTTCACCGTGCCATATCCATGTTGTATAGCATCTTAAGAAACCATCACATATAAGATGTTCTCTAATTTGGGTTGCGTTCAACTTTCTCCTATTCAAATAGTTCACACAAGGACATCTAAACTTCACTTCATCATTACTTGTACCCTCATTACATTGTGCAAATTGTATAAATTCCTCTACCCCTCTCTCGTACTCAGCACTAATGCTTGGTAAATTAGTCAAATTTCGATCCATTCCTAAATATTACATAAAAAGATAAAGTATTGAAAATCAAACTTCCAATTTCATACATACCATTCAAACATTAATTTCACATAGTGATTACTCAAATAGTATAAGGTGTAGGAATTCTATTAAGGATTAAATTCTAATAATTCTAATAGTAATTGTTAGTATGCAAATTCTAATAATTCTAAATTTTCTATGTCTACATATTTTCTATGTCTACATTACCAAAACAGTATTATTATGGAAAAACGAACGAACAAATCATGTTGAAGAAAGCAAAAAGCGACAAAGGGCATCAAAGGCAATACCTGGAATGGGCGCGGTGAAAAGGAATGGCACGGTAGAGAGGAATGGCATAGCAGAAGTTGATGATTTCCAAGTGGCAGTTGACGATTTTGATCGGTCAAAACTCTTCCTTAACGTTGAAATGGCGATTGCACCGAACAAATTTGAGTTTAAACGGTGCAAAACGATTGAAAAGGGAAGCAGAATGGCGTCGTCGATGGTGTGGTAGCAATGCTCTGAAACTGTTTTCCCGAAGGAGACGTTACTGTTCTGTGTGTTTTATTTTTTTAACCTATAGAAGAATATGTCGCGATTCAAAACTTATCCGTGGTAATAAAGGAGCATATGTCGCGGTTCTCCACTTAACCGCGACCTATCCTCCTTAAAAAAATAAATCAAAATGACAATTTTGAAATTATTTTCAAACTATATGCCGCGGCTCAGCGCCCAACCACGACCTATTCCCTTAATTAATTAAAAATTATTCAGATTAGGGAATAGGCCGTAGTTCCCCTCACAACCGCGGCCAATTCCCTGACGTTCTAAATCCTCCAAATTGCCTCCCAACTGCCATTTGGGTAATGTCAGAAGTTGTAGGGGAAATAGGCCGTAGTTTCTCTGAGAACCGTGGCCTATTCCCCCTGTAATTTATTACGGTACTAACGTGGCGTCAATGTCAGAAATTTTTCAGGGGGAATATACATTCGATTCTTCTCTGAACTGCGGCCTATACGTTCGATTTATTTTCAAAAATGCCACCGCGCAGTATTATGTTGCGGTTTCTAGTGAACCGATGCATAATGTGCACGGTAAAAACTCTATTTTTTACTAGTGTAATTCAATCGACTTGACCTGAGCAGGATTATAAATTCCTTTACTGGAATTTGGTTATAGTGTTGATTGATTATATTTCTGATTATCTGCAATATATCTCTGATTCTGATTATGATTTATATATGAGATTATATTGTGAGATTGTTGACGATTGTATCTATGCATGATAAATTTGCTTGAAATCATTTACATGATAAAACTTTGTTTTACATTGATTGTATGCTTTGATTGTTACTGTACTACATTGTGCATCTATACTTCCTGTGAAAATATGCCAAATGACAAGGGGAGCATTACACATTTACATATATTTCTTCACATGCTACACTTCAGGGAGAGTTATCAATTTCATGTGAATATATATGATAGGGGGAGCATCATTGCATGTTTTCAAACCGCTTATACATTTTGTTTGATGCATCTCTGTTTGGTTTATCAGCACATTATATCTAGAAGAATACCTTTTTAGTCAATGCACAAAGGAGGAGAAGTATTGTGAAAAGTATGGTGAAATGCTATCTGCTTGATATTTTTATGATTGATTGTATGCATTCGGAGTATGTTGCACTGATATTTGATTGTTATATACTATGTGTACTCCCAATCCGGTTTGGTATTGTACAAACATGGTTGTTTATTAATCATGGTTGTATGATGAGTCAATATTTTATTGACTGTACTTAGTTTATTGTGCTAGAATTAATCAGGAAATTGTGATTAATTGTCCGATATTTTCCTGTTTCTGCTAATTGTGCTTAATTTGACCAGAAATTCTAATTTTAATTAATTTGAATTTTCTGAGCTAATTATTTGCATTTTTAATTGCAGAGAAAATTTTGGAGATATATTTTGGAGCATTGGGATGGAGACAAATTAATTCAAGACTCTCCAATTAGACATTTTAAACTTAATTGTATTGTCATTTAGTTGTTTAAAACTTTTTAGACAAACTCTTTGCATCTTGGGCTAATTTTGAAAAAATGTGGTTGGGCCCAAAATTGTAGGACACTTGACCTAGGATTTGCCTTTATTTTTGGGTGGACCCCACCTCATTTTTGAGAGGAGACTCACGGCCATTTAGCCACCAACCGTCACTTTTCCTTAATTTAAGGGGCTACTGCAACATTTTTTTTCTCTCTTTTTCTTTGAACAATGGCTTGGCATTTGGATTATGGATGAAAGGTAAATAATATTTTGAATTTTATTTCACTTTTGCATTGTATTATTTTGTTGATTCCAGCATACAACTGCCACTTCTACACTCTGATTCCATCTTTGTGCACTCACGGAAGAACATACGCTGATTTATCTTTGTTCATTCCATTTCGTTTCTTTAATAAAAAAGAGATCTCATTTTCATTTTCATTTAAAGCACACAAATCACCTTTATTTTAGCTGGATGTGTCACGGGAATGAGCACATTTCAAATTTGGATTAGGGGAACACACGGTCATTGTAGTTCTTTTTTTTTATTACATTCGTTTTCTTAAAAAAATGGGGACGGTGATTTTGGGAGAAAAAGCCAATTCATTTTTGCTTTATAGCAGCTGCAAGCATTAGCATTTATTTACTTAGAGGTGCACACGAACATTTGGCTAGAGAAAAAAGTGATGCGCTGATTTCAAGTTTTAAAGGTTTTGTTAACTTTCTTGGAGAATTTGGTAGGAGCTGGTCAGCGTGGAAAGGGCTGGAATGATGCGTTACTTTGGCATTTTTTTGGAGAAATTAAGCAACACGGTGCAGACATGGTTAGAGCATGAGGTTGCGTCCAACTTCTTTACTTTTATGCAATTCACGATGACGAATTTCCATTTCCAAACGGTACAGAGAAGGTCACGGCCACAATGTTTTTAAGATGGAAAAGAAAGTTCAAATTCTTTTGGTAGAGCATTTAGTCACGTGAATGGTAGATAAAATTTTATGGTTTCTTATTTCTTTAGCTTTATAATATTTTGATTAGTTTTTCATCTTCTTAATCTAGTGTTGCATTTTAATAGCTTTGATTGTGTTTAGATATTTGTTTGTTACAGTGTTAGGCGTTTAATATTTTCATCTATTCTAATATTGTCTAATATGTTTGGTCTTGTTACTTTAATTGTTATGATAGCTTAAATTAATTTGGTTGGTCATTAGCAATATTATAATGTTTCCTTGAGATTTCTGGACCGTAATTGTGTTTGCCACTCTGACTTGGTTAATATCAAATCTGTATTTGCACTTGCAATTGGGTATACACTTAGTTACCTAGTTGGTGTTGAGTCTTCTCTTAGTTGATGAAACTGCATGGTGTAAATTAGATTTGATGTTAACATTGCGTTCACCTAGTCCGCTTTTATGAAAACATAATTAGCCTGCGCTTAGTTGATTAATTGTGTTGGATTAGAGGTTTGAGTCGACTTTATTCTGTTGATATGTGATAGGAAGCATTATAATTAAGTTAATGACCAACCGTTTCCATTCTGCTTTTGAAACCGTTTTTATATCTATGTTTAATTATCTGTTGGCGTCAATGTTTTGATTTAGTTCATCCGCATTCACCACAAACATTTTCACAACCCCCCACTTCGTGTTTGACTTAATTCTTGAACCGCAAAATTGGTCCTTGAGAGACGACCTAGGAGTCATTTCCTAGCTATACTGCATTTCTAATTGCACATTAATTTGTGTCGGTTGCGACAGCTCATCAAATTTTGTTGCCGTTGTCGGGGACCAACGGTTCGGTTTTAGGTCTTTTGTTGTGTTAGTGTGTGTTGTTTTGTCTTGTGTTGTGAGTGTGATGTTCTGTTTTGTGTGTTTGTCATTGTGTGTTGCATTTAGGTAGCTTTAGTTGCATATTTTCATTGCATTCTTCTTTTCCCCCTTCTTTCCCATGTCTACCGATTTTGGTTATGTGGATATTGTTTCTTTTGCCTGTGCCTATCATTATGACTCTCCTGTTGATTTCTATGTTCAGAATAGTAAGGTTCCTCCTCTATCTCATGAGAGTGCTCCTAGGGAGCCGTTTCCATTTGATGAGGAGGATGTTCGTTGTGTTTTCAACACTGGACTGATACATTTGCTGCCTAGGTTTCATGGTTTTGCAGGTGAATGCCCACGTAGACATTTGGAGAGTTCTACACATTATGCTCTTTAATGAAACCTCCAAATGTCCTCAATGAAGACATGTTTTTTAAGGGCAGTTCCGCATTCATTACAAGAAGCAGCAAAGGGATTGGCTATATTGTCTTCCTCCAGGATCCATCACTTCTTGGGAAGATCTTAAGCATACGTTCTTGGATAAATTCTTCCCTGCTCAGTATGGTCACAGTAACGATCCTGGATGGAATGACCCTAGCTTGGGATGACATGATGTTCCATAACAATATCAACCATTTCTGAATTCTTGTATGCCTTCTCCACCTGTTCAGGAACCACAACCACTGTAGTTTCATGAGCTTGCCCATTCTTGATCAACTGCTGGTAGAAAATTGGAAAGCAAGCTTGATTCTCTTGTGAGTTTGGTGACACAGCTGGCATCCAACCAGAGACCAGCACCTCCATCTGCATCTGTTGCACGATTGTGTGCTATATGTCCTTCCAGTGACCACTATACGGATGCCTGTCCTTCTTTGCAGCACCATGTTTCTCATGATGAGCCTCAAGCTTATGCTACAAACATCTACAATAACAGGCAGCCACAACAGAAAAATCATAGGCATCAACAACAGCAAGAGGCACCTATCAAATCTTCTACTTCTTCTGAGCCTACATTGAATGAGTTGTAGGGCAGATGGTCGCGCAGTGCACCAAGGAACAGTCTCAAGTTTCAGAGGAATCACCATTCCAGACTGTTCAGCTTCCAGATAATGTCAGTGCCTTTCACACAGGAGATGGGGAGCAGAGTCATGAGCGTACTACTGAGCCATCTACTACCCCACCCTCCTATGCCTCCCCTCTTCCACTTGAGGATGCAGTTGCTCATTCTGCTGTTATTGGTGAGATGAATCATGAATCAGCACAGGTTTTCTCTAAACTTGAAATTCCACTTGCTTTGCTTGGGCTGTTTATGAATTCAAATATTCTTGATTCTGCTGCAGATTCACATGTTAGTGCTGATTTTGATATAGGAACTGTGAAAACTGAAGATGCTTTAGACTTAGGATTAAATTTTGATCTTTCACAGTTTTCAAAAAACTTTACATGTAGTTGTGAAGTTGGTTCTTGCTCTGTTTGTGTTGAAATCAATTCTGTGATACAACCAGCTGCCAACTTTGTGATGGGTGATACTAACTATGAGTTTGATGACAATGTTGATGAACAGGCAGATATAAGTAGTAATTCTGAGTTAGGTAGACCATCTTCACCTTCCACCACTCTACCAATTTCTAAGGAAGTGGAGGTAAACATACCTATGATTGATTCTGATGTTGATGATCATGTTGTTGATAGGTATGTTATTGATGATTGTATTGTTAATGAGCAAGTTTTTGATTTCCACTCTTTGCATGATGAGAAACAACTTTTGCCATCTTGTCTGAATGTTTATTCTCCATGCACGAAACATGAATCTGAGCCTGTTGTTGATATTGTTTCTACATTTGAAATTGATTCATGTTCTGAGAGTATATCTGATGTTCAACATGTTACACTTGGATTGGGTGTTATACCCCTGCATGTTATTTCTATAGAGCCACAATGCATTAACCCTATTGCAGGAGGTACACATGAGTTTAACCAACACACACCCACGGGAGAAGACAAGGGTTCTAGTGTGCATAAAAGCTTCAACATCAATAGGCACCAGCTGAACCCGCTCATCAACAATCACTACTTCTTAGATCCAGTTGTGGAGGACATCTCCCTACTTGATCAAATTTGGAGACTGAAGCAATTCCTCCTCAAGACTTCCTTGCTGAATCTGGTGGTGGAGAATATCTCCCTGACAGTCCAAAATTGGCAACTGCCACCATGATCAGGGGAGTTTTCCTTTTTCCTTGTCCCCCTTTCCTCACTTTTATTGCACTTGTCCTTGGTCTGTTGACTGTTCTAATTACTGATCTTATGCTTGTGACACATTGAGGACACTGTGTAGTTTAAGTGTGGTCTATTGGGGGAGATTCTGATTTTTCTTTGTTAGCTTTTGTTTTCTGTGTTAAATTTTTTTCTTTTATAGGTAGTTTTTGTTGTGTCTTGTGTACAATTTTATATGTTTCTCCTGACTTCTGGACTTTGTTTAGGTTGTAGATGTGTCTTTCACTTGATTGATACTCTGATTTGTCTGAAATCCATGCTTTTCTCTACTTGGAAGATGATTATGATGTTTGAGAGGTTGATTTGATTGTCACTATACCCTGTGTGAGATTTGAGCCACTTAATGTTCGTTCTTGTGTGTGATATGTCTCTTGATTACTTGCGCATATGCCTTGGCTTGACTCTTGTTGATGATTCTTCATTGATATGCATGTTTGGAAGTGAAAAAGGCAGTTTTGTTCTTGAGCCTCTCTAGCCAGATGAGCCTACCTTGTTTTAATCCTTTGATAACCCCTTTTGAGCCTATGCTTTCCCCATTTCTTTGTTTTGAAGCTCATACACTAGCCCTAATTGAAAAACCATGATTACCTTAACCTTAGGGAATTTTGGAGCTTTGGGAAGTGTTTTGGGAACAAGTGTGGTCTCTTGGGATATTCAGATGAATTGGTTAGTTGGCTCCTCTTCTTGTTTTGTTTTGTAAATATGTTGTGTATCTTGTCTCTTAGATTTGTGTCCTAAATAGAGAGAAAAGAAAAGAGACAAGATGAAAAAAAAAAGAAAAAAAATACAGAAAAATGAGAAAATAAAAAAAATTGTTGTGTGAATAATGGAGTCAAGAAGAAAATTGAATTAGAGGTTTTGGGTGTGCGTATATTGTGTTTACACTTGTTCCGCATTGCTCCTCTATTTCCTTTGGTTTGTAACTTCTCATCCATAGTTATCCTCCCTTGTCCTTGGCCCCATTACATCCATAAAAGACCTTTTGATTTCAACATGCATATGTGTTTGAGTGTTGATATTAGAGGCTTGCCAAGTCTGTTTGTGTTTTCTTTCTGGAGTGCATTGAGTTGACATTGTTTACCTTAGACACTTGAGAGAAACACTGATAGTGTGCATCTGTGAGGTTCTGTTGCTTTTAATTCACCTCTTGAACTGATTGATCATTTTGTCATGCTTTGAACTGCTTGGATGATTTCATGGGTATCTGCTTTCCTTGACTCTGTGTGGGATACTGTCCACTTCCTTTCATCGTCCAGATTTCTTGAGAATTGTGTAATTCTGTTTGTTTCTTTCCTCGTGAGTCTTTGTTTTCTGTGTGCCGAGTCTGTGTCACTTCTCTGATGCCTTTTGAACTGTCCCTGATTTTCGTCTTGATTTTTCCCAGGAGTGCAAAAGACAAAGTGTGGTCTATTTCGATGAGTCGATATTTTATTGACTGTACTTAGTTTATTGTGCTAGAATTAATCAGGGAATTGTGCTTAATTGTCCGATATTTTCCCATTTCTGCTAATTGTGCTTAATTTGACCGAAAATTCTAATTTTAATTAATTTGAATTTTCTGAGCTAATTATTTGCATTTTTAATTGCAGGGAAAATTTTGAAGATATATTTTGGAGCATTGGGATGAAGACAAATTAATTCAAGACTCTCCAATTAGACATTTTAAAATTAATTGTATTGTCATGTAGTTGTTTAAAACTTTTTAGACAAACTCTTTACATCTTGGGCCAATTTTGAAAAAATGTGGTTGGCCCCAAAATTGTAGGACACTTGACCTAAGGTTTACCTTTATTTTTGGGTGGACCCCACCTCATTTTTGAGAGGAGACTCACGGCCATTTAGGCACCAGCCGTCACTTTTCCTTAATTTAAGGGCCTACTGCAACGTTTTTTTTCTCTCTTTTTCTTTGAACAATGGCTTGGCATTTGGATTATGGATGAAAGGGAAAGCATATTTTGAATTTTATTTCACTTTTGCATTGTATTATTTTGCTGATTCCAACACACAACTGCCACTTCTACACTCTGATTCCATCTTTATGCACTCACGGAAGCACATATGCTGATTTATCTTTGTGCATTCCATTTTGTTTCTTTAATAAAAAAGGGATCTCATTTTCATTTTTATTTCAATCACACAGCTCACATTTATTTTAGCTGGATGTGTCACAGGAATGAGCACATTTCAAATTTTGATTTGGGGAGCACACGGTCACTGCAGTTTTTTTTATTACATTCATTTTCTTAAAAATATGGGGACGGTGATATTGGGAGAAAAAGCCAATTCATTTTTCCTTTATAGAAGCTGCAAGTTTTAGCATTTATATACTTAGAGGTACACACAGACATTTGGCTAGAGAAAAAAGTGATGCATTGATCTCATGTTTTAAAGGTTTTGTTAACTTTCTTGGAGAATTTGGTACGAGCTGGTCAGCGTGGAAAGGGCTGGAAAGATGCATTACTTTGGCATTTTTTTGGAGAAATTAAGCAACACGGTGCAGACATGGTCAAAGCATGAGGTGGCGTCCAACTTCTTTACTTTTATGCAATTCACGGTGATGAATTCCTATTTCCAAACGGTACAGAGAAGGTCACGACCACAATGTTTTTAACATGGAAAAGGAAGTTAAACTTCTTTTGGTAGAGCATTTAGTCACGTGAATGGTAGATACAACTTTATGGTTTCTTATTTCTTTTGCTTTAGAATATTTTGAGTAGTTTTTCATCTTCTTAATCTAGTGTTGCATTTTAATAGCTTTGATTGTGTTTAGATATTTGTTTGTTACAGTGTTAGGGGTTTAATATTTTCATTTATTCTAATGTTGTCTAATATGTTTGGTCTTGTTACTTTAATTGTCATGATAGCTTAAATTAATTTGGTTGGTCATTAGCAATATTATAATGTTTCCTTGAGATTTTTGGACCGTAATTGTGTTTGCCACTCTGACTTGGTTAATATCAAATCTGTATTTGCACTTGCAATTGGGTATATACTTAGTTACCTAGTTGGTGTTGAGTCTTCTCTTAGTTGATGAAACTGCATGGTGTAAATTAGATTTGATGTTAACATTGCGTTCACCTAGTCTACTTTTATGAAAACATATTTAGTCTGCGCTTAGTTGATTAATTGTGTTGGATTAGAGGTTTGAGTCAGCTTTATTCTGTTGATCTGTGATAGGAAGCGTTGTAATTAAGTTAATGACCAACCGTTTTCGTTCTGTTTTTGAAACCGTTTTTATATCTATGTTTAATTATCTATTTGCGTCAGTGTTTTGATTTAGTTCATCCGTATTCACCACAAACATTTTCACAACCCCCCACTTCGTGTTTGACTTAATTCTTGAACTGCAAAATTGGTCCTTGAGAGACGACCTAGGAGTCATTTCCTAGCTATACTGCATTTCTAATTGCATTGTACATCATAAAAAAAGGGGGAAATTGTTAAGATTGTTGATAACACAATATCTATATCACTCTCGTTTTTTATGATGACAATACATTTTTAATAACACATATGTTGATTGATGTGTTACATGTTCTATTGCTTATTGAATAATATATTGTTGAACATGTTTATGTGATTATCTTTATATGTGAATGCACATTTACTGAGCTTATATATGTTACATCATATTTGGTTGCATTACACATGTTTTGAATGAAGAAAACCACATGCACATTTATGAACGTACACTGTGTTGCATTACTGCAAGCTATAAGTTGACTTCATTATGGGGGAAGTCGATTTAAGCTCGTGACTATGCATAGATTTTCAGAAACAGTGCTATGTGAGATTTTAAATTAAAAAGACTGTGTGCGCCACGCATTCGACTGTATTAGTTGCTTTGTTTGAAATTTCTGTTATGCTCATGAACAGTAACGACTATATTTTTAAAAGTTAGTTGAGCATTGAATGTTGGTCAAATGTATTGACTGAGAAATTAATTGGTTTGTCTAGATTGCTACTATTGTGTCTTAACTGTTTTAACTGTTATAAAACAATCGACTTTATTAGTAGCATAATCGACTACAGGAGCGTCTGATTTATAGAAATCTATAAATAAACGAGACCTGATTTTTTTCAAAGACTTTTGGTGAACTGACAATTTCATATTTTGTTTCAGATTGATTCTTTCAGATTTAGAGCTCCAAGAACTCATCAAGAAGATGGTTGTGGTCTTGCTTGGAAGAGTTTTTGAAGGAGGACTGTGTTGCGCTTACTGCTTGATCAGAATCTGCACAATTGAGGTGTTTCTGGGTTGATCAAGATTGCTGTTAGAATTTGTGGTGATTGTTGTTACCTGTTGTGACTATAGGAGTTGGACTCGTGGAGTCTGGTATACTTTGAGGATTGTTCAAAGTGGGTTGCAGATTGTAGGAGAGGGGATATCTTGCTGCAAGTCTTGCTGTGTGGTTTGCCTATATTTTGGTTAGAGGGTTAGAGAGGTGTTTTTTTATTTTTGACGTGGAGGACTTCTATAAAAGCCTTGTTGTAAAAACCTTGACCATTATAGTGCATTTGCTTCTTGGTAATTAACCTGAAAACTGTCATTCATATGCCCTTCGACCAACTGAGAGTCGGTTTGACACTCTAAACATTATGCCCCCAAATCTCGCACTATCTCCATTCTAGCTACAAGGCCTCGTACTCGGCTTGACTATTACTAATTTTAAACTTAAAAATTAGCGATTGTTCAACAATCAAACTGTTCGGCCCCTCCAATACGATTCCTGCTCCCCCTCCAACTTCACAAGACGACTCGTCGATGAACAACTTCCACTGGATCTCTTCATTCTCACCCATCGGTAACTCAACCGCAAAATATGCTAAATATTGACCCTTGACCGACCCTCTTGGCTCATATCGCAACCCGAACTCTGACAGTTCTACCGACCATCCTATCATCCTTCCTGCCAAGTCAGGTTTTCTCAAAAACTTTGCTATTGGGTGATCGGTTCGCACTCCTTCAGGCTCCTATCACGAAGTAAATCAATTTAAACTCAGGGTTTTCTTTGACCAAGGCTGCACTAATAGCCTCCTTCGTAGCTGCCAAGAAAACCTGAAGATCGTGGTCGGGTTCTGGCCGACCCATGACCGTTGGTTCGGTTAGAATCCCCTTAACCTCCTCAAAAGCCTTTTCGCACTGCTCACTCCAACCCCCTTGTGAATTTTTCTTCATGACCTTCAAGATAGGTTTTATTTGTTCGCCAAGCCTGGGTATGAATCGGGACAAAGACGTCAAGCGTCCCACAACCTTTGCACCTCCTTTAATTTCTTAGGACTCCTCATCTCCAAGATCGCTTTGCACTTGTCCAGGTTGGCTTCTATCCCCCGAGCAGTCAACATGAATCCTAAGAATTTCCCGGCCTGAACCCCAAAAGTACATCTTGACGGGTTCAAACGCATTTCGTACTTTCGTACCTGCTCGAACACTTCTTCCAGATCCTTAACGTGATCTTTGACTATTCGGATTCTCACCACCATATCATCCACGTACACCTCCATACACCTCCCGATTTGTTGATGGAACACCTTATCCATTAGTCGCTGTTTACACCCTGGAAAATGTACCAAATCGTATCAAGTAATAATAAATGGTAAGACCAAGTATCGTTTTCCCAAGAGACTCACGGCACTAAACTATTGTGCTTTTTCTTAACCAATCAAGACTATAAGAATAATATTTTGGGGTTTTTGAATGTAAAGTGCGGAAAAATAAACATGAATGCAATTTGATCAAATGAGGTTAAACACAAAAGTGGATGGATGATGTTGATAATATGAGTTGAATATGTTATTAGGGTTTAAATTTCACCTACTCACTCTCATGCATAAAGGAATTCATCTTCTTCATTAATGTTTATGCAACTTTCTAAATTACCCTAAACCCGATTCCTCGACGAAGAGAGCCTATTACCAATTACTAGTTTACTATTCCTAGTCTCCCTAGTAATTAGTCACGCATTAATGAAAGAAGCTTAAAGCAATTGACCGTTTTATTCCTATTCCTTAGTAATATTTCATAATCAAGAGAATTCCCCAAATCGTGATTTGTAAATATCTCATGATACCAATCTTAAGGAGAGAAGAGGAGAGCTGTCACCTTCCCCAATTCCACCTACCCTAAGAGTGCGATATCTCCTCATGATATTTACAAATCATAAGATTTATGCCAAGCATTTGAGTAAAAAAGTATATCTCTAACAATTAATGAAAGAAGCATATATATTCAAGAACAATTCAAATACAAGAGAGTTTAGAGGTTACATCTTTCCCCAGCAACAAATAAGATTAGTTCTTCATCGTCATGGAGAAACTAAACGTACAATGGAATGGAAGAGATACAAACCCTAGAAAGAGAAAATGAGAGTTGTCAATTCCCCAATTCTGCCCCCAAAGGGGTGAAAAATATGTTTTTGTGCCTAAGCCATCAACAGATACATTCTCTAAGACGTATTGGCCTTTAAATACGGCATAAAAATAACAGAAAACGGGTCCAAGCCCAAAACAGATCATAAAAATAATAGAAAAACAGGCCGAGGTCCACGCAAATGGCGTTCAACCCTCAAAATACCGCTCAACGGTATGTGCGGGACTCAGAATCACCCCCCAACGGTGCCCAAGCGTCAAAATAGTGAAAAACTGATCCCGAAGCTGGCACTCAACGCCCAGTTCACCACTCAGCGGTACCTTTTCTGCACTGTGGTCAACCCTAGTCAACTTTTCAGCATTTTGGTTTACTAGTTGACTTTTCTTGTTGACTGGTTGACTTTTCTGCATTCTGTTTGACTTTCCCGCACGGTAACTCGTTGATACTTCGACCCTTTTTCAAATCATTCCAATAACCTACAAAATCAAGGGAACTTATTGATAAAATCATAAAGTATAACCTCAACTCTATTATTCACAAAACTAAAGCAAAATCATGAGTCAAAGTAAGTTTCTAAGTCAACAAGGGTGCATTTGATATCAAAATTAAGTATAAAAATAACATTTTTTTGACCATTATCACAACCCCAAACTTGAAACTTTGCTTGTCCTCAAGCAAACAAGATGAAACTTAGTTATCACAATGGTTCAATCACATTCAAAAGCTCTTTCTTTCAAGATAAGTAATTACTCAAATCAGCTCATCAATAGAATTTAGTCAAGATGCGCACATGCTTTGATTCAAATTACTCATCATGGTGTTCACATAACATAGTCTTCCAATAGATGTTATTCTTATTAGTGATCAATTAGCTAAGCATAGATGTAATCATGAATTCATGGAATCATTCCTCACCAGATAAAGTGTTTCACTCAAGCACTCAAAAGTGTTTCACTCAAAGGTGTATAAATGCCACTCCTTCCCTTTACTATCTAAATGTCACATAGAACAAAGTTGCCTTTCATTTACCACAATCAACATTCTCACACACGCATGTCATCACAAGGACTTTTTTAAGGCTTATAATGTGGCTTGGGCTAACAAGAAAAAATGGTTTTTCTAGATCACAAAACCATTGAGTTAAGAGAGTTATTTATACATTCGAATTCATAATTCACTTTTGTTCAAGACATTAGCTCAATGCTTTCTCTTTCTTTTTCAACTTTTCCCAACAACCCCAAACTTGAACCTTTATCAATACCATGCAATATTCTCAACTTCACTCAAGGTAAAGATTTTTTTCACAAGGGTTTTCATCCTGTTTAAGGCTTAGGTTCAAAAAAGGTAGAACATAAGATGTTCTTTTTCATGTGGGACGAAAATTTATGCATTGGCTAAGAAAGGGTTTAATCAAAAATGGCCTTGATCATATGACACATGCATATAATTCAGTCAATCATATAAAATTGGGCAAAATTATTCATGCTTTCAAGTAGATAGCAATCATACAATAAAAAACTATGGAGTTCAAAACCTCACTCATAGGCTCAATCACTATTCCAGATATTCTAGATAAACATCATGCTTAGCATCATAATCACAATCGCAACATCATCATGCATATGTTCACATAGCTTGTGAACCACCACCTGTATATCAACATATAGTACACAATCTCAACATCATCAATAGCAAACATCATCAAGTAATACCCATCATTCAAATCAATCATCAAAACACTGCATCAGATATAGTGTCCAACCAAGTACATCAATCCTAAACTAAAACAGAAGCAAATATAATTCAAATTACAAAACCAAAAGATAGAAAAACCTGTTCTAGTGCAGATAACATCCATCAGTAGATGCTATCTCTTCTCCTCATCTCCTTCTTCTTCATCTTCAAAATCATCGTCCTCATCATCTTCCTCCATAGTTGGAGCTTCAGCTGCTCCAACTCTGATTCCTTCCTCTTGTTCCCCACAGTCTTGATCCTCTTTCCTGATGAGGAGCCCATCCCTACATCAAGTACAATTCACAAAACTGCAATAAATCTCATTAAGCGTTAGTAGAACACAAAATTTCTTCCAATGAATGTGGAGGAATCAACCCCAAATAGTTGTTCTCTCCCAAAACCCCAAACTTGGATGTTCAAAATTGATAAAAATTGAGGTTATAAGAGAGAGGATGATAGGAGAAGTGAGAAAAGTGCTTAGAAGAGTGTTTGAAAGTGAAAGAGATGTTGGGAATCTTAAAGTACACATTTGGGCAAGCCCTAACGGGTATAAAATTCATGCAATGGGCCAAGAAAACAAAGACCAACTTTAAAAACACTTTGACTCGTCGCCACCGCCCAACAGTAGGCGCGATTTGGCTTTTCCCCCTTTTTGCTTTGCTTCAAACGTCTTTGACCCTGTACACCTCAAGTTCAACTTTCAAATTTTAATTTTCATGCAATTCCCACTCACTTAACTCACATATGTAACAATTAAGCCCTAAATGCAACTAGAACAATATTAGAACATGCAAAGGAAACAAATCAATCAATTAGGTTGTCTCCCAAGTAGCACTTGTTTAACATCACGAGCCTGACCCGAAATCTTTCTAGCACTTATCAGTAAGTTCAAATCTTACCATCACCCATCAGTAGGTGTACCTTCCTGGTATCCTTTAGTACATATGATAACGGTCTAAAAACCGTTATTTTCATACTTAAATTTGATATCAAAACACACCCTTTACGGCTTAGAATGAGCTTAAAATCAAGTAAAACACTTAGTTGAGTCATGAGAGAGTCAAAAGTTGGTTTTAGAGATATTATGCTTGTTTATACATTGTTTTGTAGGGTTTTAAGGTGAATTAAAGATGGAAGTGAAGTAAGGTGGACTTAGACCCGTGAAAAAGGAAGAAAAAGGATGAAAAGAAGGGTCTAGTGAACCGTTGAGCGTCAGAATGGACCGCTGAGCGTCCAGAGCGATTAGAGGGAAACCGCTCAGCGGTCAATTTTGTTGCTGAGTGGTCCAAATGGCTAGAGTGAAACCGTTGAGCGGTTTACTTAGGCGCCTGGGCAATTGTCTGTTTTTATTAGCTAGATTATGTAATCTTTATGTTATCTCTTAGGGCTTATACATAGCCCCAGTGCGAATCAAAACACATTCTTTTGGCAGAGAGAAACGTCCAGAGCTATTCCACACACCCTGGAGGAGGTTCTTTGGATGCTTAGGCTCCAATCTACCAAGTTTAGGGTTATTTCTTCCATTCTTTCATTATATTTCATCTAGATTCACCATGATTATGGTGAACTAAACCCTAGGTTGTTGGGGAACAATGTAATCTTTTGATTATGGTCAAGCAAGCCGCTGAGAGCCAGAATGTTTCGCTGAGCGCTAAGAGCGATTAGAGGGAAACCACTCAGCGGCAAAACTGACCCCTGAGTGGTCAGAGCGGCAAGAGGCAAAACGTTGAGCAGTCAAATTAGGCGCCTGAGCGGTTGTCTGTTTTTTTAGTTAGATTCTGTGGTGTGTTCTTATTTGTTTTAGGACTTTAATCAGTGAAATTCTTCTATTATGAGATATTCATGTGCTAAATTTAATCTTTCGGAATGATTAGTCATGTGCAATTGTTATTTTAATGATTTGCTTTTGTTTATAAATTGAATCTGTGTTTAACTGGTTTAGTATTCAATTTCTTGAATACTCTGAAGTAAGCCTTGATATATCTTTTATCAAGCATCAAAAGCAATGAAAAATTCATTTGAATGATCTAACTGATAGATTTTCATTGGCATTTTTGGATGATTAAGACATTTGATGATTAAATTGTCAATTCTGTTTCAAAGTTGTTTTTGTGGAGATTTGTTATCAAGTTCAAATGCATACTGCATAAGCTATGATAATACTGATTGAGAATTTGGATGCAGTAAATGAACTGATCAAGTTTTGCATAATTTTGATGTAAAATATCTGGTTTGTAAACTGTTGAAAGATAAAATCTGAATCAGCTTGTGTTTGAATTTTTGTATAAGTTGTTTTGATATGCACAACTGAATTCATGGGATTGAACAGATTGGGATATGAGAGTGCATAAATCATAGTTGTTGTTTGGGAAGTTATAAATTATGCTGTCAAAGTTAGTTTTTGAACTAATTATGCTAGTAGAAATGCTTTCCTGTTAAACCTTGAGCTGCTGTGATGTGATCACATTCATATTAGCTATTGTTGCTTTCATTATAGTTTATAAATTGATTGCAGAATCATTGATAAAGTCTGATAAAAGCTGAATTTGATTTGCTAAGTGATGAGTGTCGCGGCCCATGCAAATTTGATTGCATATAAGAAATGCAGTATAACTAGGAAGTGACTCCTAGGTCGTCTCACAAGGACCAACTGCGGTTCGAGACTTAGGTCTAACACATAGNGGGGGGGGGGGGTTGAAAGTGTTTGAGGCGAGAATTAAACCCAATTAAAATGCATGGAAGTTAAACAAAACTGAATAAGATAGAAAACATTAGAGTAAAATAAAATGGTAAACCTAACACTGTAATAAACAAACATCTAGCACAGTTAAAATTAGTAAAATGCAATACTAAATTAAAAAGATGAGAGACAACTCAACCATGTAAATTAATTTAAAATAAAAGAAATTAACAACCATAAATTTTTTTACCAATCACATGACCTAGGCATTTACTAAAACAAATTTAAAATTGCAAAGCTTCTAAAAAAAACAACTCTTTCCCGTGACCTCCCATTAGTTGGGCTTCCATAGTTTGGTTCAAAGAAAATTAAAAACGGAAACGTTTCCCTCTTCCAACAGCATGCATGGGCTAGACTTTATTCAAAGAAAATGCGTGACAACACAAAAAAATAAAAAAATAAAAAAGGGCAAGGGTAAATTCAGCCAGCAATACATGGAGCTCTCCATCTAGGACGTGACACCCTTCCAATTGTGACGTTGAGAATCCCAAATCAACTAACCATGTTGTAATTTCCAATTGAAAGCTACCGTAGCTTCCAATCCACAATTGCCGAGAGTCTCCAAAACGTTGCAGCCAAAAAAAAATGTGTGACGGCTGCTTGCTACTAAGAGGCCAAGTGTTGCCTCTAAAATGGGTGGGGTCCACCCTAAAATAAAAGGAAACCCTAAGGTGACAAGTGTCCTACAATTTGGGCCCATCACAATTTTTTAACAATAGCCTAATGTGCAAAAGTTCAATTAAAAAAATATTCTATACTACTAAGTTACAATATAATTAAATTTGAAATGTTCAAGTGAAGAGTCTTGAATTATTTGAAAGCACTCCAAATGTCCCAAATTGTATTTCCAAAATTTTCCCTGAAAATAATAATGCAAATAATTAGCTCAGAAAATTCAAATTAATTAAAATTAGAATTTCCGGTCAAATTAAGCATAATTAGGAAAAACGGGAAAATACCGGACAATTAAGCACAATTCCCTGATTAAATTCGGTACAATAAACTAAGTGAAATAAATAAAATATCGACTCATCAAAATAGACCACACTTAGTCTTTTGCACTCCTGGGAAAAATCAAGACGCAAATCAGGGAACAACTCAGAGGACATCAGGAAGTGACACAGATTCAACAGACAAAAAGCGAAGACTCACAAGGAAAGAAACAAACAGAATTACACAATCCTCAAGAAATCTGGGCAGAGAAGAGGAAGTAGACAATATCCAACCTAGAATCAATGAAAGCAGATACTCAGAGAAATCATTCAAGCAATTCAAAGCATGGCAAATTGATCAGTCAGTTCAGGAAGTGAATCAAAAGTAACAGAACCTCACAGATGCACACTATCAGTGTTTCTCTCAAGTATCTAGGGTAAACAATGTCAGCTCAATGCACTCAAGAAAACAAGCAACAAACAGTCTTGGCAAGCCTCTAATATCAACACTCAGAACATATGCATGTTAAAATCAAAAGGTCTTTTATGGATGCAATGGGACCAAGGACAAGGGAGGATATGATATGGATGAGAAGTTACAAACCAAAAGGAATAGAGGAGCAATGGGGAAAAAGTGTAAACATATTTAAATCACACCCCAAAACCTCTAATTCAATCCTCTTCTTGACTCCATTATTCACACAACAATTTTTTTAATTTTTCCTCATTTTTCTATATATTTTTTTTTCATCCTGTCTCTTTTCTTTTCTCTCAATATTGGACATAACTCTAAGAGACAAGATACACCATATATTTACAAAAACACAAACAAGAAGAGGAACCAACTAGCCAATTCATCAGAATCCCCAGGAGACCACACTTATTCCCAAAACAATTCCAAAGCTCCAAAATTCCCTAAGGTTAAGGTAAACATGGTTTTTCACTTAGGGCTAGTGTATAAGCTTCAAAACCAAGAAATGGGGAAAGTAAAGGCTCAAAGGGGCTATCAAAGGATCACAACAAGGTAGGTTCATTTGGCTAGGAAGGCTCAACAACAAAGCTTCCTTTATCACTTTCAAACATGCACATGAATCAAGAATTATCAACAAGAGTCAAGCCAAGGCATAAGTGCAAGCAATCAAGAGACATATCANACACAAGAAAGAATANCAAGTGGCTCAAATTCTCACACAGGNTATTTCTGTCACAATTAAATCAACCTCTCAAACATCATAATCATCTTCCAAGCAAAGAAAAGCAAGGATTTTCAATCAATTAGAGTATCAATGTAGTGAAAAACACATCTACAACTTAAACCAAGTCCAGAAATCAAGAGAAACAGGCAAAACTGTACACAAGACAAAACATAAACTACCTAGAAAACAAAAAATTTAACCCAGAAAACATAAACTAACTACGAAAAATCAGAATCTCCCCCAATAGACCACACTTAAACTACACAGTGTCCTCAATGTGTCACAA
>NW_014542547.1:104027-105806 GCF_000741045.1 Vigna radiata var. radiata | reverse complement strand
TCACAACATGAATCACTTTCAAAAATAGAAACAATATCAACAATAGGCTTAGATTCATGTTCAGTGCATGGAGAACAAACATTCAGACAAGATGGCAAAAAGTGGTTCTCATCATGCAGAGAGGGAGAATGAAAATCATGCTTATCAACATCATAATCATCAATAACATACCTATCAACACATGATCATCAACAACAGAATCAATCATAGGTATGTTTACCTCCACTTCCCTGAAGATTGGTAGAGTGGTGGAAGGTGAAGCTGGTCTACCTATCTCAAAAGTGGTATTCATGTCAGCCTGGTCCTCAAATTCTTCATCAGTCTCCTCAGGTGCAAGACTAGGGACATAGGAGTGTGGGAAAGTAGGTGGCACAACACTAAGCTCATTACTCTGCTCCTCATCTCCTATATGGATAGCATCAACATCATCTAGAATCTGAACAGCCTGAAATGGTGATTCCTCTGAAACTTGAGATTGTTCCTCAATGAGCTGAGTGACCATCTGCCCCACCTGATTGCTCAAGCTCTGAAAGGAAGCTATAATTTCCTGCTGAAACTCTTGATATTGCATATTCTGAGCTCTGGTTTCCTGTTGAAACTGCATATTCTGCATGGTCATCTGTCTCAACAACTCCTTCAATGTAGGCTCAGAAGTAGTGGAAGGATGAGGAGTTGGTTGGGCAGGTTGATGAAACTGCAGCTGCTGTGGTTCCTGGACAAGTGGAGAAGGCATACAAGAATTCGGAAATGGTTGATATTGCTGTGGAGCATCATACCATCCCAAGCTAGGGTCATTCCATCCAGGATCGTTACTGTTACCATACTGAGTAGGGAAGAATTCATCCAAGAACATATGCTTAAGATCTTCCCAAGAAGTGATGGATCCTGGAGGAAGACCATAAAGCCAATCCCTAGCTGCTCCTTGTAGTGAATGCGGAAATGACCTTAAAAACATGTGATCATCAGGGACATGAGGAGGTTTCATTGAAGAGCAAATGGTGTAGAACTCTTCCAAATGTCTGTGAAGGCATTCACCTGCAAAACCATGAAACTTAGGCAGCAAATGTATCAGTCCAGAGGTGAGAACGCAATGAACATCATCCTCATGAAGTGAAACTGGCTCCGAAAGAGCACTCTCATGAGTGGGAGGATGAGTCATATTGTTCTCAACACAAATCAGCAGAGCATACATCACAATCATCAAAGTAACATCCAGAAGGAGAATCATAATCATAGGCACAGGCAGAATAAGCAGTATCCACAAAGCCAAAATAGGTAGACATGGGAAAGTAAGGGGAAAGAAGAATGGAATGAAAATATGCAACTATCTAAATGCAACACACATGACACGACATACAAAACGGAACAACACACTCACAACACAAGACAAGACAACACACACTAACACAACAAAAGACCTAAAACTGAACCGTTGGTCCCCGGCAACGACGCCAAAATTTGATGAGTGTCGCGGCCCATGCAAATTTGATTGCTTATAAGAAATGCAGTATAGCTAGGAACTGACTCCTAGGTCGTCTCACAAGGACCAACTGCGGTTCGAGACTTAGGTCTAACACATAGTGGGGGGGGGTTTGAAAGTGTGTGAGACGAGAATTAAACCCAATTAAAATGCATGGAAATTAAACACAACCGAATAAGATAGAAAACATTAGAGTAAAATAAAATGGTAAACCTAACACTGTAATAAACAAACATCTAGCACAGTTAAAATTAGTAAAATGCAATACTAAATTAAAAAGATGAGAGACAACTCAACCA
>NW_014542547.1:100383-101682 GCF_000741045.1 Vigna radiata var. radiata | reverse complement strand
AGGACGTGACACCCTTCCAATTGTGACGTTGAGAATCCCAAATCAACTAACCATGTTGTAATTTCCAATTGAAAGCTACCGTAGCTTCCAATCCACAATTGCCGAGAATCTCCAAAACATTGCAGCCAAAAAAAAATGTGTGACGGCTGCTTGCTACTAGGAGGCCAAGTGTTGCCTCTAAAATGGGTGGGGTCCACCCTAAAATAAAAAGAAACCTTAAGGTGACAAGTGTCCTACAATTTGGGCCCATCATAATTTTTTAACAATAGCCCAATGTGCAAAAGTCCAATTAAAAAAATATTCTATACTACTAAGTTACAATATAATTAAATTTGAAATGTTCAAGTGAAGAGTCTTGAATTATTTGAAAGCACTCCAAATGTCCCAAATTGTATTTCCAAAATTTTCCCTGAAAATAATAATGCAAATAATTAGCTCAGAAAATTCAAATTAATTAAAATTAGAATTTCCGGTCAAATTAAGCATAATTAGGAAAAACGGGAAAATACCGGACAATTAAGCACGATTCCCTGATTAAATTCGGTACAATAAACTAAGTGAAATCAGTAAAATATCGACTCATCACTAAGAAATATTGAAAATGGTTTGGAAGTTCAAATACTGTTTTAAACTGCCTTGTAAGCATATCTGCATTGTTTTGGACTGAACAGATCTTAAAATACTTTTCAGAATCTGTTTTTAAGTTTAAGAGAAACTTTTGTTTGACATCTTATGACATGATCTTATGATACCTGGTATTCATTTGAGGGGAGATATATAGGGTTGTTATATATGTGGTTATTCATCTATACTTTGGTATTTCATCTTGTATTTGCCTCTCATTTTATAAAAGTGCAATCTTTATAAATTGCATATCTCTTTTGATGATAATGAGAGCCATTTAAGGGAATATCTTTACCCTATGATCTTAGAAGACATTTTATGAATGATAGATGTGTTTTAGGTTGAAAATTTGGCCCAAATATCTGTTTTTCGGAAATTAACGTCAATAATCGATTACCAAAGGGTCATAATCGATTATCTCGGCCTAAAATTTTAGATTTGTACAATTTGGAAGACAAATAATCAATTATTTAAAGTAATAATCGATTATCAGCATAAAAAAAAACACTTTTTTTCTTTTTGGTTTGTTTTATCAAAAGGGATTATTACATTTAGGGGGAGTACTTTTAAAGGACTTAAATCCTTTTTAATTTACCTATTTTATGGGGAGCATAAACTTTAGATGATTTTTTGAAAAAAGGGGGTGAAGCTTTTGATTGAGAACTTTTGTGATAA
>NW_014542547.1:95777-99025 GCF_000741045.1 Vigna radiata var. radiata | reverse complement strand
TCCCTTACTCATTTCATTATCTTGTAATCTGTACAACTATATTTTTAGTGAAAATAGTTAATCACTTTTTATAGTGATTAACAACTGGACGTAGAATCTTTTGATTCGAACCAGTATAAAAATCATTTGTGTGATTTTTCTCTTCCCTACACTCCTTAATCTTTTAGCACTCCAATTGTTCGATAAAAGTTTTACATGAAATTTAAAACTGATAAAGGAACTATTTTTGTGACCGAACATGTTTTCTGCTTACTCTAAGTTTTATTCCGCTGCGTTATACTCTTCGAACTATACCCACTCTGATACCAACAATCCTGACACCATCAATGTTTTTCTGGGGACTTAGTGGCCAGGAGAGCAGTGCATGTATGTCGCTATACTGAGGAAGGCCAGGGATTATGAGGAGATTGAGCGAGTGATGTGCATCCCTGGGAGGCATTTTCAGAGAAACCCGAACGGAGCACCGGTGAACATCCTTAGGGCAGATTTAACTCCCCTAGCTAAATACTGGATGGCATTTACTCATGCCAACATCCAACAATGCTCTCATGTTTCCGACATTACTTTGCATCAGATTTTGGTCATCTACTGTATGTTGAGGCAGATGGACGTAAATGTGGGGAAGATTATTACCAGTGAGATTATGAGCTGCGCCAACACCATGAGCAGCAGGATGCCACTGGAACATTCATCCCTGATTACATATTTGTGCCAGTAGGCAGGAGTGGACACTTCGGTTCCACCCTTCGATAGGCCAAGGAGTGCTATTAATGCCTCCTATTTTTGTCAGTATTGTAGAGCGGATGAGCCAGCTGGAGCAGTCCTTAGGACACGTCCTAGGAGGGCAGCAGCACAGCAGGAGGATGAGCCTGCAGATGCACCAGCAGAGCAGCCTGAGTCATTCTAGATGAGAGACAAGTACATGCCTATGATGTAGGCCACTGCCGAGATGATTATAGGACTTTATGACCAGCCACCAGTGCACAGGTGGACTATGGATGAGTTCCATAGTGTGATGGCTTGGCCTCGCGGACAGGCACATGGTAGTGAGTCCAGAGCTGCTGGAACTTCAGGAGGACAGGATGATGACCAGGATGATGATGAAGATTTTGAGGATGCCCAGGAGGGTGAGGATGATGATGACTCAAATGAGGATCTGCGTTGATGGCATCTACTGATGGATGCCAAGCATTGACATAAATTTTTCTTTTTTTTTTCTTTGTACTTTGAATTAGTAGTATAGGTTGAATTTATGTTTGAGTCTATCCTTGGCTTCTACACTTATTCGGATAATGGTTCCAATTTATTGCATGATGAGTTGTTTACTATTGATGATTGATTGTGGATGACAATTGAGAATGTGTGAATGTTGATATCCAGGTTGATGGTTCACTAGCTATGTGAATAAATGAGTAAGTGATTCATGATTGTGATTTTGATGCTAAGCAGGATTCATGTGAGAAGTGAGAAAGCCTGATTATGTGAGGTGTTGAGCTTTAGAGTTTTATTGTTGTGTGCACTGTTTACAGGGAATCATGAATGGTATTGACTTAATCTTGATAATTGATTGAATTGCATGTATATGTCATATGATCAAGGCCATGCTTGGAAGCCCTTACTTAGCCAAATTTTCACCCAAAGAATTTTAAATGATATACCCTTTTTTAACCTTAGCCTTAAAGAGTATAAAAACCCTTGTTTGAATTGATTTACCTTGAGTTAGGGTTGAGAATAATTATATGTATTGAAAAGGTTCAAGTTTGGGGTTGAATGGGGAAAGTGAAAGGAAAAAGAAAAAGAAAAGCATTGAGTTCCAAAGAATGAAAAAGAAAAATGAAAAGAGTTTATGCATGTAAAAAGAACTCAATGTAAAATGAAAAAGGGAAAATTTGGGAATGGGTGAGATTGGTTAAAAAGAGAGTGTGCTTGAACTTTAATGATGATTTGAACTCTCTTAACTCAAGGAATTTGTATTCCAGAAAAACCAATTTTCTTGATAGCCCAGCCACATTACAAGCCTTGGAAAAAGTCCTTGAGATGACATTTACATGTGAAGATTTTGATTGTTTTAGATGAATGGCAATATTGTTTTATGTGACATGTGAACAGTAGAGAGTAGAGTGACCTCTTAAACACTTGAGTGATTAAGTGAAACACTTGCTTGGTGAGAATTGTTAAATCCATGTTTACATCTATGCTTAGTTGATTGATCGTTCATGAACAAAACATTTGTTGAAAAAAACAGATTGATTATGTGAACTAATTTGGACTGAAAGCATGCATACATCTTTGTAGGATTGCACTGAAATTTGAAATTGTATAATATCTTGTCATGAGAAAAAGGAGTTTTGAAAAGTGTGAATTATTTGATGAAGAAGTGGAAAGCCGAGTTTTGTCTTGTTTGCTTGAGGACAAGCAAAGTTCTAAGTTTGGGGTTGTGATAACGGTCTAAAAACTGTTATTTTCATACTTAATTTTGATAGTAAAACACACCCTTTGTGGCTTAGAATGAGCTTTTAATCAAGTAAAACACTTAGTTGAGTCTTTTGAGAGTCAAAAGTTGGTTTTAGCGATATTATGCTTGTTTTGCATTGTTTTGCAGGGTTTTTAGATGAAATAAAGATGGAAGTGAATAAAGGTGGACTTAGACCCATGAAAGAAGGAGAAAAATGAGGAAAAGAAGGGTCAAACAAGCCGCTGAGCGCCAGAATGGTCCGCTGAGCACTCAGAGCGATTAGAGGGAAACCGCTCAGCGGCAAAACTGAAGGCTGAGCGGTCAGAGCGGCAAGAGGCAAACCGCTGAGCAGTCAAATTAGGCGCCTGGGCGGTTGTCTGTTTTTTTAGTTAGATTTTGTAAATCTTTCTCTAATCTATTTGTTATCTTTTTGGGCTTAATATAGCCCCAGTGCGAATTAGATAGGGAATCTTTGGCAGAGGAAGACGACACAACACTCTTTTCACCCCTTGGAGGAGGATTTTTGATGTGGGAGCTCCAACCTACCAAATCTAGGGTTTATCTTTTCATTCTTTCCATTCAATTCATCTAGTTTCACAATAATTATGGTGAACTAAACCCTTTGTTGTTAGGGAACAATCTAATCTTTTGAAACTTTCATATATTCAAATTCTTATTTATTTCATATGTTTGTCATATACTTGTGTATGAATTGTTGGGTTCTCATTTATACTCAATGCTTTAATTGTTTAACTTATTCAGTAAAAGATGTTTGTCTTTATCGATATGGGGA
>NW_014542547.1:86756-93077 GCF_000741045.1 Vigna radiata var. radiata | reverse complement strand
GTAATAGGCTCTTTTCACCAAGGGATTGGGTTAAGGGTAGACCAAGAAAGTTTGCATGACAATTTGATAAATAAGAAAATTAAATAAGAAGAGTAGATATAGGAGGGTGGATAAGATGAAATTGTAAACCCCAACAACTCCATTCATCCATAGTTTCTTTAAGCCAATTGAATCATTGCATTTGCATGTTTACTTTTGTTTTTGCATACAAACTTCAATTTAATTCTTTTCTCAAGTCTTACGTGATTAGTTTACATGAAAAGTAAGGCCTAAGAGTCCTTTGNGTTTACATGAAAAGTAAGGCCTAAGAGTCCTTTGGGAAACGATACTTGGACTTACCCATTTTATATTACTTGATAACGATCTGGTACACTTGCCAGGAACTTAACAAGTTTTTGGCGCCGTTGCCGGGGACTCGTGGTTTCACTTATCTAGTATCGTAAACTGAGTAACTTTGACTTGATTTTATGTTTATTCTTATTTTTGTTCTAATAAACGTTTTCTATTGTTTTGTGCCTAATGTTTGTAGGATGTAGTATGGACAAGAATTTGATTATATGGGCACTCAATTCTACCAAAATAATTTCAACCACTGGTGGGAACCTCACTCATACATGGATCAAAGCCAATTTGGGCAAACTGTTGAGCAACAAATTACTCCACGCAGGGATACAACAGATGATGAATTTTGTCAACGGATGATGGGTATGAATATGTCTTTCATCAGAAGTTTGGAGGAGATGCAATAACGTGAGTAGTTACGAGAACGTCAAAGACAACAATATTGTCCTTCACTAAAGAAGCAAAGCGTCAAAGGCAACAATATTCTCCTACACTTGAAGAAAGAGAGAAGGAAGTCGAACAATGTCTTTGGCAGAAACAATCGTCTATGCCAAGAGAAACGTTGGGGGAAGCTGAACAACGTTGGCTAAAGGAAAATAAACAACATTGGCAACAATTATCTCCATCAGAAAGTCGTGAAGAGACATTCCAACAAGTACTGCAGAATATTATTTACTTTTCAAAATGTGATGACGCAAGATGTAAAAGGAAGGAGATAGAATTAGATTGCGCGACTGCGTCTCTGAATGATTCTAGGGTTAGTACTGAAGTTAACCCTAGGGAGAAATGTCAAGCCACTATCTCTAAAAGTGATAAGGTTGTTGATGAGAAGAAAATAGAGATAGAGAGAGATGGAGAGGAAGAAGAAAAGTTGAGTGAGGGGGATAAAAATGATGATACGGAAAAAGTAGTGGTTAAGAGAAAAGAAAAAAAAAAAGAGAAAAATTGTGAAAATAAAGAAAGAAAGAAAAACGAAAAAGAGAAAGGTGAGGGAGGATAAAAGTGAGAAAAAGAGGAAGAGAGGAAAGAAGAAAAGATCATATGAAAAACCCCTTCCTCATTCAAAAAAATATATATCATAGGAAGGAAAAGAAGGTCAAGTGCTTTATGGATATCTTCAAGAAATTGGAGATTAAAGTTCCTATGGTTGAAACATGGAAACATGTGCTTGATGTTCTCAACTTTATGAAGAAATTCAACAGGAAGAAGAAAAAGAAAAGAATATCAAGCAAGGGGAGTATCAACACCTACTAATGGGTGTTTGAACTCTACCGGGTCAAGCTAGTGACATAAAAAGAGCGCTTACTGGGTGGCACCCTAGTGATCCAAGAACAATATTTTTGTACTTTAAATCTTTAAATCTCTGTGATGTAATCATGAACAATTTTTAAATTTTTGTGTATTGGGTAGCATATACTGAGGGATGCTAATGATTTAGGTACTCACTGACAGGTACAGAAAGGTACATCTAGTGAAAGGTGTTGGAAAGATATGCACTTACTGACAAGTGCTAGAAAGGTTTGGGTCAGGCTCGTGACGTTAAACAAGCGCTGCTTGGGAGGCAACCCAGTTGATTATATTGTTTTAATCCTGTAATTGAGTGCATTGCATGCTTAAAGGTTGCATCTGAGAGGGGAAAGGCATATAATTGAAAATTTGAGGGTTGAAATTGAGTGCTACAAGGTGAGATTGCTCAAAAGCAAGCAAAGAAGAAGAAAGGAAAGTTACCGCAGACTGTAGAGTGGTCCATTTTACCGCTGAGCGGTTGCTGCGCGTTTGGTCTCGGTTTTTCTTAAAAGCTAAGCGGTTTTTGAAGCTTTTCAGTTTGAAGCTCTTCTTTGCATTTCGCCTGAGCGGTCTCCCTAAGCCCTATCACTCTCCTTTCACTTTCAACAGCTTTTTAGAGATATTTCATCACTTTCTCATCACCCATTCACCAAAAATTCAATTTTCTACCATTGTTTTGTCAAAGTTTGGGGTTTTTGGTTGAGGGTTTTGCATTCGAGAGGACATTCATCATCAATTGGACAACTTTTGCAAGCATTCAAAGTCGCTACTCAAGTAAGTTGTGCAAATTCATGTTTAGGGTTTCTATTTTGGGATTTGTTGATGAACATGCTTAGGAACATGATTAAATTGAGGCTTTTGATTTCTATGCATGAATTGATGAAATAGGAACTGTTTGAACCGATTGAATTGCATGGTTTTTGCCTTGATTGATGAAATTAGTAATAGAGTGGAGATTAGGACAGTTTAGGAAGGATTTTTGAAAAAAAAAAAAAAAACCTAGCCGCCACCGTTGAGCGGTCTGTTTTAGTGCTGAGCAGTGGCGCGGCTGGAGGCAAACCGCTGAGCGGTCTCCCTGGATGCTTTGCGATCTGCAGCGGATTTTGCCTAAATGCTGGAATTTTTGGATGTTTGGATGCTGAGGAGCCTTGTTTTCCCTCAGAACTGGATTATGTGTGATTTGAGTCATAAAATTGATGATGTACTAACCTCTAATGATGATTCTGTTAATGTTATTTGAATGATTTGATACAGGAATGTCTACCTCAAGAAGAGTAAAAACTATGGGCAACAAAAGGAACGAGCCAGAGAGACCTAGGAGATTCTATTCTTCTAGGTTCCTCTCGAAGAAGCATGAAGGGCATTATGCTACTGTCCAGGAGAGGCATTTGCTGATGGAGAGGAAGGCCATGTACATCCCTGACTTAGCTCCAGAGTTTGGACTGGAGATTGAGAGGTGAGGCTAGGAGAGACTAACTACACATCCAGCACCAGCCAGTATTGAGTTGGTGAAGGAGTTTTATGCCAACGCCTTGCCTAGGGGAGGAATATCAGTTGGGAGGTATATGAGTTATGTGAGGGGACATTTGATCACCTATGATCCCGACACCATTAACACCTTCCTGGGGACTAAGTGGCCAGGAGAGCAGTGTAGATATGCTGTTATACTAGGGGAGGCCAGGGATTATGAAGATATTGAGAGAGTGATGTGCATTCCTGGGAGACATTTTCAAAGAAACCCTAATGGAGCACCAGTCAACATCCTTAGGGCAGATTTGGCTCCCCTAGCCAAGTACTGGATGTCATTTACTCATGCCAACATACAGCCATGCTCTCATGTCTCTGACATCACGCTGCATCGGATTCTTGTCATCTATTGTATGTTAAGGCAGATGGATGTGAACGTCGACAAGATTATCACTAGTGAAATCCTGAGCTGTGCTACCACTATGAGTAGTAGGACACCACTGGGACATCCGTCCCTAATTACATACTTATGCCAGCAGGCGGGAATGGACAATGCAGTTCCACCCTATGAGAGCCTGAGGAAGGCTATTGATGCCTCTTATTATCGTCAGTACTGTGGAGGTGATGAGCCGACTGGAGCAGTTCCTAGGAGACGTCCTAGGAGGGTAGTAGCACAGCAGAAGGATGAGCTTGCAGATGAACCGGCACAACAGTCTGAGCCTTTCCAGATGAGGGACATATATATGTCCATGATGGAGGCGAGGATGGAGTCTCTTCGCAGAGGGTAGGTGACCACTGCTGAGATGATTGTAGGACTATATGACACGCCACCAGTGCACAGGTGGACTATGGACGAGTTCCATAGTGCGATGGCTTGGCCTCAAGGGCAAGCACAAGGCAGTGGGTCTAGAGAAGTTGGAGCCCCAGATGGACAGGATGATGACCAGGAGGATGATAACTTCGAGGATGCCCAGGCTGGGGATGATTATGACTCAGATGAGGATATGGATTGACTTGGCATCTACTGATGGATGCTAGCATTTGGACAGGGATTTTTCTTTTCATTTTGTACTTATAATTAGTAGTATAGGTTAAATTTTATTTTTGTGTCTATGTTTGGCTTGTACACTGACTCTGATGATGGTTTGATTTTATTGCATGATGATTTATTTACTAATGATGATTGATTGTGGATGATGATTGAGAATGTGTGAATGCTGATATCCCGGTTAATGGTTCACTAATTATGTGAACAGATGAGTAAGTGGTTTATGATTGTGATTATGATGCTAAGTAGGATTCATGAATGAGAAGTGAGAAAGCATGATTGTGTGAGGTATTGAGCTCCAAAGTTTTTATTGATATATACACTGTTTCACAGGAAATCATGAATGATATTGACTTAATCTTGATAATTGATTGAATTGCATGTTTATGTCATATGATCAAGGCCATGCTTGGAAACCCTTACTTAGCCAAATTTCCACCCAAAGTGTTTTAAATAATATACCCTTTTTTGAACCTTGGCCTTAAACAGTATGAAAACACTTGTTTGAATTGATTAACCTTGAGTTGGGTTGAGAATAATTGTATGAGCTGAAAAGGTTCAAGTTTGGGGTTGTATGAGGAAAGTTGAAAGGCAAAAGAAAAGCATTGAGTTCAAAAGTTGAAAAAGAAAAATGCGTGAGAAAAAGAAAGGAAAAGAAGAAAAGAAAAAAGCATGTAAAGTGAGCTCAATGTAAAAACAAAAGAAAAAGGGAAGAAGTTGGGAATGAGTGAGATTGGTTAAAAAGAGAGTGTGCTTGAACTTTGAATGATGATTTAAACTCTCTTAACTCAAGGATTTTGTATTTTAGAAAAACCAATTTTTCTTGGAAAAAGTCCTTGTGATGAAATTTGCATGTGAAGATTTTGATTGTTTTAGATGAATGGCAATATTGTTTTATGTGACATGTGAACAGTAGAGAGTAGAGTGACCTCCTAAACACTTCAGTGATTGAGTGAAACACTTGCTTGGTGAGAATTTTTAAATCCATGTTTATATCTATTCTTAGTTGATTAATCATTCATGAACAAAAAATCTGTTGGAAAAAGATTGATTATGTGAACTGAAATGGATTGAAAGCATGCATGCATCTTTATAGGATTCCACTGAAATCTAAATTGTATAATAACTTGTTGTGAGAAAAAGGAATTTTGAAAAGTGTTGAATTGTTTGATGAAGAAGTGGAAAGCCAAGTTTTCTCTTGTTTGCTTGAGGACAAGCAAAGTTCTACGTTTGGGGTTGTGATAACGGTCTAAAAACCGTTATTTTCATACTTAAATTTGATATCAAAACACACCCTTTATGGCTTAGAATGAGCTTAAAATCAAGTAAAACACTTAGTTGAGTCATGAGAGAGTCAAAAGTTGGTTTTAGAGATATTATGCTTATTTATACATTGTTTTGCAGGGTTTTAAGGTGAATTAAAGATGGAAGTGAAGTAAGCTGAACTTAAACCCATGAAAAAGGAAGAAAAAGGATGAAAAGAAGGTTGAAGTGAACCGCTAAGCGTCAGAATGGACCGTTGAGCGTCCAGAGCGATTAGAGGGAAACTGCTCAGCGGCAAAACTGACCGCAGAGCGGTCCAAACTGCTAGAGGGAAACCGCTGAGCGATTTACTTAGGCGCCTGGGCGGTTGTCTGTTTTTATTAGTTAGATTTTGTAATCTTTTTGTTATCTTTTTGGGCTTATATATAGCCCAGTGCGAATCAAAACACATTCTTTTGGCAGAGAGAAACGTCCAGAGCTATTCCACACACCTTGGAGGAGGTTCTTTGAATGCTTAGGCTCCAATCTACCAAGTTTAGGGTTATTTCTTCCATTCTTTCATTATATTTCATCTAGATTCACCATGATTATGGTGAACTAAACCCTAGGTTGTTAGGGAACAATGTAATCTTTTGAAACTCTTATCTATCCAAATTTTTATTTATTTTATATGCTTGCATATGCTTGATTTATCAATTGTTGGGTTCTTCACCTTTGATTAATGCTTTTATCGTTTAACTCATTCGGTAAATATTGTTTGTCTTTAATGATACAGGGACGTACATTAATGTCATGAATTGGGGAGAATTCCTTGATTAAGCAATACCACCTAGGGATAGGGGTAGGACGATCAATTGTATTTTGCTTTCGTTTATCATGCATTATTAATTACTAGGGGAGGCTAGGGATAGCAA
>NW_014542547.1:72817-86271 GCF_000741045.1 Vigna radiata var. radiata | reverse complement strand
GTTTACATGAAAAGTAAGGCCTAAGAGTCCTTTGGGAAACGATACTTGGACTTACCCATTTTATATTACTTGATAACGATCTGGTACACTTGCCAAGGACTTAACAAGATACCTAAATCTTCTAGCACCCCTCAGTAGATGCTATCCCAGTGGCATTTCTCAGTAAATGCTGTTAATGACATCCATCAGTAGTTGTCTATTCATCACTACCATCAGAAGCAGTATATAACCTAAAAAAACACTTAAACACACAAAGAAAAATCAAATCCAAATCACACAAATAATTAAAAAGAAAAAGTTAGAAACTGGGTTGCCTCCCAACAAGCGTTCTTTTAGCATCATTAGCTTGACCCTTAAAAGAAAAAGTTAGAAACTGGGTTGTCTCCCAACAAGCGCTTCTTTAACGTCATTAGCTTGACCCGGTAAAGCCCAAACACCCATCAGTAGGTGTTGATATTTTTTGTTGGCGTTCTTCCTTCCTTCATATCACCAACCAAATCTCGGAAATTTCCTTGTACCAACTCTAAGGATCCTCAACCTCCAGAGCTCTGTTTGCTTTAATAGTCTTGACAACCCATAACCTAATTTTGACTTTCACTCATGTGCCAGGCTTGGGTTCGTCACTTTTCACATTAGGATGTTGGTGAACCAATTCTCCTTCCTTATCTGCCTCCTGATGATCTTGTGCTCCTAGTACAAATTTTATCCTTCACATACTAAAGAACACTACACTAGAGCACAAAATTAGCCCAAAAATAAAAACAGTAAAAGATATTTTTTTTTCACAAAAAAAATAAAAACAATATAAGATATTATTTATTTTTTTCTTTTCTTTTAGAATGATAAAGATAGAAAGATAAAAATAAAAAGATAGAAAAAAATAGATAGAAAGATAGAACGATAGAAAGATGGAAAGGTAAGGAGAAGAATGAGGAGAAGAATAAGGAGAAGAATAAGGAGAAGAATAAAAATAGTAAAAGATATTTTTTTTTCTTCCTTTTTAAAAAAAATAGTCTAATCAGTTAAGAATCACACAAACATAATAGTTATACCATGAGTCCCCGGCAACGGCGCCAAAAACTTGTTTACGCCTTGGCAAGTGTACCAAATCGTATCAAGTAATAATAAATGGTAACACCAAGTATCGTTTTCCCAAGAGACTCATGGCACTAAACTGTTGTGCTTTTGCTTAACCAATCAAGACTATAAGAACAATATTTTAGGGTTTTTGAATGTAAAGTCCGGAAAAATAAACATGAATGCAATTTGATCAATTGGGTTTAAACACAAAAGTGGATGGATGATGTTGATAATATGAGATGAATATGTTATTAGGGTTTAGATTTCACTTCATCACTCTCATGCATAAACGAATTCATCTTCTTCATTAATGTAAATGCAACTTTCTAAATTACCCTAAACCCGATTCCTCGGTGAAGAGAGCTTATTACCAATTACTAGTTTACTATTCCTAGTCTCCCTAGTAATTAGTCACGCATTAATGAAAGAAGCTTAAAACAATTGACCGTCCTATTCCTATTCCTAGGTAATATTTCATAATCAAGAGAATTCCCTATCGTGATTTATAAATATCTCATGATACCAATCTTAGGGAGAGAAGGGGAGAGCTGTCACCTTCCCCAATTCCACCCACCCTAAGAGTGCTATATCTCCTCATGATATTTAAAAATCATAAGATTTATGCCAAGCATTTGAGTAAAGAAGAATATCTCTAACAATTAATGAAAGAAGCATATATATTCAAGAACAATTCAAATACAAGAGAGTTTAAAGGTTACATCTTTCCCCAACAACAAATAAGATTAGTTCTTCACCGTCATGGAGAAATTAGGCGTACAATGGAATCAAAGAGATAGAAACCCTAGAAAGAGAAAATGAGAGTTGTTAATTCCCTAATTCTGCCCCCAAAGGGGTGAAAAATATGTTTTTGTGCCTAAGCCATCAAAAGATACATTCTCTAAGACGTTCTAGCCTTTAAAAAGGGCATAAAAATAATAGAAAACGAGTCCAAGCCCAAAACAAATCATAAAAATAACAGAAAAACAAGCCCAGGTCCATGCAAATGGCACTCAGCGCTCAAAATATCACTCAACGCTCAAAATATCGCTTAGTGGTAGGTGCGGGACTCAGAATCACCCCCCAACGGTGCCCAGGCGTCAAAACAGTGAAAAATTGGTCCCGAAGCTAGCGCTCAGCGCCCAGTTCACCACTTAGCGCTACCTTTTTTGCATTCTGGTCAACTCTGGTCAACTTTCAGCATTCTGGTTGATTGGTTGACTTTTCTGGTTGACTGGTTGTCTATTCTACACGGTAACTCCTTGATACTTCAACCCTTTTTCAAATCATTCCAATAACCTATAAAATCAAGGGAATTTAGTGATCAAATCATAAAGTATAACCTCAACTCTATTATTCACAAAACTAAAGCAAAATCATGAGTCAAAGTATAAAAATAACCGTTTTTTAGCCGTTATCAGTCGCTGATAAGTAGCTCCAGCGTTCTTTAAACCGAATGACATCACATCACAGCAATATGTAGATCGTTCGGTTATGAAGGCGGTCTTCTCACTATCTAAACGATACAAAGGGATTTTTTTATACCCTGAATATGCATCCAAAAAACTGATAACTTCATACCCTACAACCTCATCCAACAATCCGTCAATATTGGGAAGAGGGTATGTGTCCTTTAGGCATGCCTTGTTCAGATCAGTGAAGTCTGTGCACATATTCCATTTGCTGTTGGACTTCTTGACCATCACCACATTAGCCAGCCAGGTTGTGTACTTTACTTCCCTTATAAATTCAGCCTCCAATAACTTTTGTACCTCCTCATCCATTTCTTTTCTCTTTTCCGCTCCAAACCTCCTCTTCTTCTATCAGACCGGTCACACATCTCTAAACAAAGATAACTTATGGGAGATAACATTTGGGTGAATTCCTGGCATATCCGCAGCAGTCCATGCAAACAAATCCTTATTCTGAGTTAACACTCGGTTGATCTCCTGCACTTGGTCGCCTTCCAAGCTTCATCCTATCATGCTGACTGGATCTTCATTTCTTCCCAAGACAAACGGTTGGACCTCTCCCATCGGCTCCATCCGATCCTCCGTATTTGTTCTGGGATCCAACTCTGTCATAACAACCACCGATCGTTCTTCCGATTGTACAAAAAGTTGTGGCTTAACTTTGAGTCCCATGGCATAACATTCTCGGGCCATTTTTTGATCTGCCCGAAAGGTACAAACTCTTCCATCGTCAGTGGGATATTTTAACGTTAAATGACGGGTGGAAACAATAGCCCCAAAAATGTTCAAACATGGCCGACCCAACAAAACATTATAAGATGTGTCTACTTCTACCAGTAGGAATCTAACCTTCAATTCCTTAGCATTCTTTTCCATCCCCAGGCTTACCCTCAGATCAACATATCCCTTCGTATCAACCTTTTCCCCTTCGAACCCAACAATCTGCTCATGGAAGGGCATAATAGCGTCCTCCGATACATTCATCTGTTGAAGGGTCTTCAAATACAGTATATTAGCCGAACTTCCTTGATTGATCAAGACCTTCCCCACCTTGTACCGAGTGATCATTGCAGTAATAACCATGGGATCATCCTGATCCAGGTCCTGGGCTCGAAAGTATACATCTGAAAACGTATAAAAGACTTCCTCGCTACATCCGCCCGATTAACATTGTGCAAATTTCTCAGATGTCGTTTCCGAGCCGAAACTGTCGGTCCTCCTCCAGCGAATCCTCTAGAAATTGTATTAATCGCTCCTCAAACCGTCCGTTCTCTACTCCTGCTCTTGTTATGCCGATCTTCCCGCTGTCGATCGCGTCCCCTAGGCAAGTTATGCCCTTTTGGGAGGCCGCCCTTGTTTCTTGAAGAACTTCCCCTCTGTACAAATCGTCACAAATGTCCCGCTTGTACCAAACTTTCTAATTTATCCCTCAGGGTTATGCAGTCCTCTATTGTGTGCCCCAAATTTTGATGATATTAGCAATGCTTCCTCTCATCGGCTCCTTTGGGGATTGGAAAACGAACTACAGTTAATAAGTCGGCTCTCAACGCTTCCTCCAACACCTTGGCCCTAGGCACGTTCAATGATGTGTGATAGGCATATTGGGGCATCCTGGGAAAGTCCCTACCCCTTTGTGTTAGAAAACAGGTAGGCTTCTTTTCTACACCAAGAAGGGGGGTGAATTGGTGTTGTTTCAAAAATAAGTTCCTTTCGCAATCTTGAAAACAAAGTATTAAACGTTTTGAACTTTCTTGAAATGCAAGTAATGAAAATTTGTAAGCAGCGAAAACACGTAGTTCACTGCGTGAAAATTAAAGTCGACTGTAATGTAAAAGATAAGGGATAGAGAAGATCAAACACAGGTTTTTATACTGGTTCGGCCAACAATGCCTACATTCAGTGTCCTTCCCCCCTAGGAAGAAAATGCACTATAATGGTTGCGGTTTTTACAACAAGGAATTTATAGAAGACCTCCACGTCAAAAATATAAATCTCCTCTCTAACCCAAAACCAAAATATAGGCAGAAAACCAGCAAGACTTGCAGTAAGAATCCCCTCTTCTGCAATCTGCTAACCACTCTGAACAATCCTCGGAATGAACTATCCCCCTGTATCACAACAGGTCCAAAACCAGCAGACTTCACGGATGCCAAGCCGTCAAATCAATTCAGCAGTCTTCAAGGATGTCAAGCCTCAACGTGATCAAACGCAGAACACCTTCTTTGTGCAGATGTTGATAAACAAATGTATGTGCAGAAAATCTCCCTTTAGAATCTCTTTCAAGAAAGATCACCATCATCTTCTTTGAGCTAGAGAATTGAATCTGAAACAGAAACGAAATTGTTAGATCATCAAAAGTCTTTGAACAAATTGTGTTCAGCCTATTTATATATTTCTGTTAATCAGACACATTCTCATTCAAATATGCTACTAATACAGTCGACTGAATTATGACAGTTATAACAGAACAATCAACCAAGTAGCATACAATCAACCAAAAATAAAACAAATTTAATACAGTTGACTAAGTCATCAATGTTCAACTAACTTTTAATATATAGTCGTTAGAGCGCAAGAGCATAACAAAATATCAAATCAGACAACCGATACAGTCGAATGTGTGGCGCACATAGTCGACTATCAACATGTAAAACATTTTGAAATTCTTTTCTTCTCAAAATATCACACAACACTGATTCTCAAAATCTGTACAAAGATTTTAGCATAGTCGAATCCACTAGTAATGTATTCGACTTCACTATAACTTTGTCGCATAATAATAAGTTCATAAAAGTGCTTGTGGTTTTCAACTTTGAAACATGTGCAGTAAAACATTTGTAATGATGCATTTGCACATAGCACATAAAGCATATAAACATGTTCCAGATATATCTAAATCAATCAACATAAGAACATGTAACACAATTCATAAACATGTTCAACAGATATCACAATTAATCAACACAAGAACATGTAATGCAGTAACAACATGTGCTTGTTATTAAGCAATGTGTTGTCATCATCAAAAACTAGATTGATATAGAAATTGTGTTGTCAACAATCTCAACAATCTCCCCCTTTTTTTATGATGCACAACCATGATTAATAACCAATCATGTTTGCACATTTCAATTCAACACAGAGTAACAAAAGATATATTACAGTTAGACCAATCAAGTACTCTGCATGTAACACAGCAAATATCAAGCACAATATGAAATTGAATTACAATTTTCCCCCTTTCATAAAGCATTCATAAATTTCTCCCCCTTTGTGCATTAGCAAAAAAGGTATGCTTAGATATTTATGCTGATATTTCAAACAAAGATGCATCAAAAAGTATATGCAATTATCAAGATGCAAAGATGCTCTCTCTATCACATTTAATCACATGTAAATGATAACTCCCCCTGAAATGCAGGCATGTTAGTAAAAATGTGTAAAGAGTAATACTCCCTCTGTCATTGTGCATAGATATCAAAAACAGTTCAGATGCATAATGCAGTGTATCACATATTATACAAACAAAATGCATAGAGTTATATCAAATACATGATAGCAAACAGTTTAGTCATGCAATAATACACTCAACAATCTCACAATATTATCTCAAATATGATAAGTAAAAATCAATTTAAATAAGAGATAATAGCAGATATTAAGAAATAAGAAATCAATGAAAGAATAACCAAATTCCAAAATTGGAATTTATAACCCTGTTATGAACAGTCGATTGCGTAATTTTCCCATTCGAATGCATTGCTTTCTAAAATTTTTGAAATCCACTTGAAGTACCAAAAGCAATGTTCTTCCTGCAAAACCTTTCAAAGATCTTTCCCAGATCAGGCATATTAGTTAAGCAAGAAATATAATCGTGAATAACAGAAGTCAATATGTAAAGATGTATAACAGTTCAAGCATAGTCGACTTCAATAGAATCACAGTCGAATCAATCAACATTCAGCAAACAGATTCAATTAATCAAGTTAAAGCAGCTGAATTAGTTCGAAACTAAATTTCATTTCATTTCTTTGAAACAAATATTACAATGACGAGCACGGACAGGAAATAAAAGTAACACAAAAGATGGCAATTTAAGCCATACAAAACCGAAAATACTAAACATATCCTATGACTCAAAGACATTACATTTCTTTCATTCCTTTAAGCTGAGTTAGAAAGTTCATGTGAAGCCCTCATCAGAGAACTCTCATCCTGATGCCTTATTGCACAAATATTGACAATCCATGCTTCTCTGACCAGTTAGGAAACATAAATCCTTCCCTTTCAAACAAATTCAAATCAATGATCATAGGAGAGACAACATTCTCTCCCAGCCAGTGTGCGAGTGAGGACAAAGCACACTGGAAAGTCTCGTGGTGATTTTTGGGGGCAGTCAACAGTCCCTGTAAGTTGCCGGGGCGTTACAAATGGTATCAGAGCCTAGCCTCTCCCAGTACGGTGTGGTTCGAGGACGAACCAGACGGAAGCTGGTGGGCATGTGACGCCNGNGCACTGACGAGGGCGGGGAGTGATCGCCGGTGCAAGAAGCATGGTGTAGGGGGCACGGACAAGGAGCGGCTCCTGGCAGACTTCGAGTGGAAGGGGCACATGGACGAATCGAACATACACCGGAATGAGAAGGATCTGGAGACTGTATAGGTATGGGACTATACAGTTGAAGGATAGCTTAAAGGAATTGATTTGGCTACCCATATCACCAAAATGCATTTACTTTTCGGAAGCCTAACCCATAAGAACTNCATGGTTAAGCGTGCTTAGCCTGGAGAAATTCTGGGATGGGTGACCTTCTGGGAAGTTTTCCCGGAAAGTGTGCGAGTGAGGACAAAGCACACTGGAAAGTCTCGTGGTGATTTGTGGGGGCAGTCAACAGTCCCTGTAAGTTGCCGGGGCGTTACAAATGGTATCAGAGCCTAGCCTCTCCCAGTACGGTGTGGTTCGAGGACGAACCAGACGGAAGCTGGTGGGCATGTGACGCCCGAGCACTGACGAGGGCGGGGAGTGATCGCCGGTGCAAGAAGCTTGGTGCAGGGGGCACGGACAAGGAGCGGCTCCTGGCAGACTTCGAGTGGAAGGGGCACATGGACGAATCGAACATACACCGGAATGAGAAGGATCTGGAGACTGTATAGGTATGGGACTATACAGTTGAAGGATAGCTTAAAGGAATTGATTTGGCTACCCATATCACCAAAATGCATTTACTTTTCGGAAGCCTAACCCATAAGAACTNCATGGTTAAGCGTGCTTAGCCTGGAGAAATTCTGGGATGGGTGACCTTCTGGGAAGTTTTCCCGGAAAGTGTGCGAGTGAGGACAAAGCACACTGGAAAGTCTCGTGGTGATTTGTGGGGGCAGTCAACAATCCTTGTAAGTTGTCGGGGCGTTACAGCCAGTCGGGTCAAACATAAAGAGTTTAAAACACATGCAGAATATAGTCGAATGAATTAATAACATAGTCGGCTAAGACACATGAAAATAGAGTTTCAAACCCAGTCAATCAATTAAGAAATCAGACAATATACTCATACAATCACATAAACACAACTAATCAATTCAAGCAAAATGCAGCAGATTGATACAATGTTACCAGTTGTAGATACTCAAGATTTTTTTTATTTAATCCAATTGATTCATCCTTGAGATCAGCTGCACCTGCTATGTATCCTGCAAAACAGATTAAAATTTGGTTGTTGGTACCCATTTAACTTTGGGTCCATTGATAACTCTCCAAATTTACATATTTTTCTGTGTTTAGAGAGTCTTTCTTAGCTTTTATTTGTTCTTAATTGTATAAAAATAGGATAGTTTTAGGTTTTTTTTTTAATTCTTTGGAATTGTAAAATTTTAGTTAAAAAAAAGGTTTTTAGATGTATTTTGTAGAGTTTTTAAATAATTAGAAAATTTATATTTTTGTAGAAAATCTTTTTGTAAAAAAAAAATTCTTTTCTTTCATTGTTCTTTAAATTTGAATTTTTTTTCTCTCTTTATTATAAATTGGGCCACGCACTAATGGGTAAGCATTGCTGAAGCTTGAAAGTGCACCTTTGCTGAAATGTTGAAGCAATGATGTTGGGTTGCTAGCATGGCCTGGACGTTGCTGCCACACTTGGCTTCTGCTTGGGAAAGTGAAATTGGGACGTAGCTGATTGAAAAAGAAGTGGGCTGCTGAGTTGGGCCTGCGTTTAATGGTATGGTGCGTTTTGGTTGGAAGCTGCTGCAAAGGAAATTGGGTCGCTTGTAACTGGGCTGTTGTTCTTCACCGCTGCATTGTTGCACTGGTTTTGGGCTGGCACCAACTTAAGTGAAACGGTGCGTTTCAACCTGAAGCTGCCTTAGGGGTTCACGCTCATGCAATTCATTTGAAGAAATCAAACCTTCTAGTGAGAGGAAGAAAGAAAACCCTCTTGGGCTTGGTTCCAGAGAGCGCGAGAGAAATAAAACTTTAATGGCTCTTGATGGTGACCCTAACCGGTGGAGAAGAAGTCGTGACCGAAGCTGGCCGGTGTTGCCACGTGGAGGATCAAATGGCTGGAAAAAATGAAGGTTGGCCATCCGATTAGGAAGCACAAAGCGTCTAGTGCAAGTTTCTTCTTCCCTTTACCCTCTTTCATTTTTCTTTTCTTTTAGATCCTATATAAAGGGTGTTTCTGCCATGTAAATAAGAGGGAGGGAGACCTTCAAACGGACACTTTCTATTTTTCAGTTTTAGATATAGTAAGGGTTTTGGTTTCTTTGCTTTTGGAGCGAGACACTCACGGTGGTGACAGCCCGTGGTGGCTCCGATTGCACTTTTGTTCGATAAATTTTTGTAATTTTTGTTTCTTGTTAATAAAATGTGTTTCTCTGTGTTAAGTGCTTTACTATTCTGTTATGTTGATTATTTTTCGTTCTTGTGTTCTTGTGATTGTGTTCTTGTGTTATTTTCATAAAAAAAACAATGATTTGAACTCGTAAATCTGCATATTGAAATTCCTTTTTGGAATTATACGACCCCGAGGTGGGCGTAAATGATCGAGATGTCTTCTCGAGACAGATAGGAGTTCAATCAATAAAAAAATATTCTAATTCAAATTGTTTTTGTTTCTGTCTGTGAGTTCTATTTGTAGATTTGGTTAAAAAAAATAAAATTGAATGGAATTTGTTTTGTTTTGGTAAATCAATTTATTGTTATTCATTTTAAGTTCTATATTAGAACTTGAGACCCCAAGGTGGGCATTTTATGAACGGGATGTCTTCCTGTATAATAACAAATCAATTGATACACCATTCCAAGCATTTCAGTTCAGATTTATGATTTTTATCCAATGACTTTGTTCTGTTTAGTAGTTTAGGTTGTGCTTTTACTTCTGATTTTGGTTAGAAACAAAAGTTAGAGATGGATTCACTTTGGTTTGGTACATTGATTGAAGATCACATAATTTGAGTTCTGATAACGGTCTAAAAACCGTTATTTTCATACATAAATTTGATAGTAAAACACACCCATTATGGCTTAGAATGAGCTTTAAATCAAGTAAAACACTTAGTTGTGTCTTGTGAGAGTCAAAAGTTGGTTTTAGCGATATTATGCTTGTTTTGCATTATTTTGCANGGTTTTTAGATGAATTAAAGATGGAAGGNAAGTAANGTGGACTTAGACCCATGAAAGAAGGAGAAAAATGATGAAAAGAAGGGTCAAGCAAGCNGNTGAGCNCNAGAATGGTCCGNTGAGCGCTNAGAGCGATTNGAGGNAAACCGCTCAGCGGCAAAACTNACCGNTGAGNGNTCAAAGCGNCAAGAGGCAAACCGNTGAGCGGTGAATTTAGGCGCCTNGGCGGTTGTNTGNTTTTTTAGCTAGATTCTGTAAATCTTTCTGTAATNNATTTGTTATCTTTTNGGNCTTATATATAGCCCNAGNGNGAATTAGAAGAGGATTCTTTTGGCAGAGAGAAACGTCCAGAGCTATTCCACACCTTGGAGGAGGTTCCTTGGATGCTTAGGCTCCATTCAACCAAGTTTAGGGTTATTTCTTCCATTCTTTCATTATTTTCATATAGTTTCTCTATGATTATGGTGAACTAAACCCTTTGTTGTTGGGGAACAATGTAATCTTTTGACACTCTCATTATTCAAATTCTTATTTATTTCATATGCTTGTCATATACTTGTTTATCAATTGTTGGGTTCTCATATGTGCTCAATGCTTTTATTGTTTAACTCATTCAGTAAAAGATGTTTGTCTTTATCGATATGGGGACGTACGGTAATGTCATGAACTGGTGGGAACTTCCTTGATTATGCCAATATCGCCTAGGGATAGGGGTAGGACGGTCAATTGTATTTGCTTCCGATCGCATTGCATTATTGGTTACTAGGGGAGGCTAGGCATAGGAAGCCGGTAATTAATAATAGGCTCTTTTCACCAAGGGATTGGGTTAAGGGTAAACTAGAAAGTTTGCATGGCAATTAGATAAATAAGTGAAGTAAATAAGAAGAGTAGATATATGAGAGTGGATAAGAGGAAATTGTAAACCCCAACAACACCATTCATCCATAGTTTCTCAAAACCAAATGAATCAACTGCATTGCATGTTTATTTTGTTCTTTGCATATAACCACTAAATTTATTCTCTTCTCAAGTCTTACGCGATTAGGTTACATGAAAGTTAAGGCCTAAGAGTCCTTTGGGAAAACGATACTCGGACTTACCCGTTTATATTACTTGATAACGATTTGGTACACTTGCCAGGGACTTAACAAATTTTTGGTGCCGTTGCCGGGGACTCGTGGTTTAACTTATCTAGTAATGTAAACTGATTAAGTTTGACTTGATTGTTTATATCCTTTTATCTTTTATCTTTTTTTAAAAAAAAATAAAATAAAAAAGTGCTATTAGGGTTTGTGTTTCTTGTGCATGCAGCAGGAGCCTAGACATACTAGAAGCAAGAAAAATATGCAACCTCTTCTTGAAGGCTTAAGCGAAGCAAGAGGGAGAAGGAGAGTCAAACGTTCATCTAGGGATTTGTTTCCTTCACCTGACAAATTACTATCACCTTCACCAGATAGAAGAACAGAGGAGATGGCTGAAAGAACTCCTCCAAGACGCACTCTTGCAGACCAACCAGATACGGTTGGCCCTTTCCATTTTAGCAGCATAGTTATGCCTACAGATAACACTACCAACAGGGTGATGAATCCAGCACTTATACACCTGGTGGAGAGCAAACAATTTCATGGCCTGTCAAATGAGAATCCCTATGACCATTTGACAGCATTTAGTGAAATATGCAACACAGTGAAGATGGCAGGTATATCAGATGAAAGAGTAAGGCTTAGTTTGTTCCCATTCTCATTGGAAGGCAATGCTAAGACGTGGCTCAATTCCTTTCCTGAAGGAACATTTACAACATGGGAAGCTGTGGCTAGAACATTTGTCAACAAATATTTTCCACAGTCTAAAGTTACTCAAGGAAAACCGGAGATCTCATCATTCAAGCAAGGCATGGAAGAAACTCTAAGTCAAGCATGGGAGCGATTCAAAGGATTACTCAGAAAAACACCAGTTCACGGATTTGGCAAGACAACCATTGTTCTTGCCTACCTTGGTGGACTGAATATGCAGTCTAAGATGATGTTGGACGCCTCAGCTGGAGGTGATATCAAACAGAAGACTAAGGATGAAGCCTATGACTTGATAGAGAGAATGACAGCTAATGGTCAAGAAGCGTATAGTGAAAGGGGTGTACCGACACAACAGAGAGGAGTCTTGCACTTACCTGCAAATGATGCAATGCTAGCTAAAAATCATCTTTTGACCCAAAAGCTAGATACATTGACAAAGATCCTTTCGCAACTTCCAAAGGAGCTTCGTAATGTCTCTCAATCATAGCAGCTATGTGATCTTTGTGGTGGAGACCATATTAATGGTCAATGTGCTATACCTGAGGAGATGCAGCAGGAAGCTAACTATATGGGGAACCAATACCAGTATAGGCAAGGGAATTTCAACCAAGGCAATCCTAGCCAGGGTTGGAAGAATCATCCAAGTATTGGCCAACAACAGAACAACCTATCAGGGCAACAAGGAGGCTTCAGGCAGCAACAACCTTTAACTATGTGGCAACAGGTTTCACATTTGACAGAGTTTGTCAAAGATATGAGTGGAAGATTTGATACATTCATGAAAGTCTATGAGTCCAATCGAGCAAGTGATCAAGCTACTGTTAGGTCACTAGAAATGCAAATTGGACAATTGTAAAAAACAGTAGAAACCACTGAAAAGAACCAGTTTAGGGCTAATACTTATGTTAACCCTAAAGAAGAATGTGAAGCTGTGGTCACAAGTGATGAAGGAAGAGCTGACAAGGAAGTTGTAGAGATTGGAAGTAGTGATCAAAAGGAGGAAGGTCAAGCCATTGAGAGTAGCAGCAGCAGTGGAGGAGAAAAAGAAGAGGAAGCACGAGATAGTCATAATGAGCATAACAGAGAAATTTATAATCAAATGACTATTAGGCCTTCAATTATCAAACAGATTCCTGCAAGAATGAAATTTTATCTTGGAGATATGATAGATTTAGATGAAGATGATGATGAGCAGGAATTTGAGGTTCGACCTCCAAATAATTATCCGCTTAAAGTAAAAGATCCAGGTTGTTTGAATTTGGCATGTAAGATTAATGAGGTTGATATAGGGGAAGTGTTAATGGATTGGCAAGCGTACCAAATCGTATCAAGTAATAATAAATGGTAAGTCCAAGTATCGTTTTCCCAAGAGACTCGAAAGGCCTTATCATTCGCGTGAATTAAAATCGTAAGACTTGGAAATAAAAATTAATTAATAGAATGTGTGAATAAAATATGAACATGCAAAAGAAATTGATTCAAATGACAAGAAGAAAACAAT
>NW_014542547.1:67605-71423 GCF_000741045.1 Vigna radiata var. radiata | reverse complement strand
TTAAAGCCATCTAATCTCACAGTGACAATGGCGGATGGTTCAGTTAAAACACCATGTGGTATGGTGGAAAATGTGGTTGTTCGGGTGGAGCAGTTAGAATTCTTAGCTGATTTTATCATCATGAGCATGGAAGATGTGGAAAGAATTCCAGTAATTCTTGTAAGACCTTTCATGGCCATATCCAAGATGTCTATCAATGTCCATGATGCAAGGATAATGATGAGAGATAAAGAGAATGTACTCTTTTATACTGGCTCTAAAGAGAAAAGTACTAGAATTAAAAAGAGGGCCAGACATAAGAAGTCAAGAAGAGAAGTTGCACTAAAGGACAACACAATAGGTACTAATTCTAATAGTTGTAATGTTTTACAGGTACCTGAAGATGAGGAGGTTGACAAAGGAGACACTATCGACACTGAATATACACCACTTCCAATAGGAGCACAAGTGAGATTCAAGAACAAGAAGTGGCTTGTTATTAACAGTCGAGAAGATGGCAATTTGGAAATCAGGAAACTCTTCACAAGAGCCATAAAGAGAGTGGATACAAAGCAACTAATGAGTTGGGTTGATGAAGATCCCAACCGGGATGGAATGAATTGATTATAACTAAATACCACTTTGTATAAACATTTGTAGTTTTAGGGTATTTGATTTTGTATATATACTTTATTGAATCTTTGAACACATTTTGGGTAGTATCTACTAAGGGATGCTAAATTTTTAAGTATCTACTGAAGGATACAAGGTAAGTACATCTACTGAAGGGTGTTGGAAGGATAAGCACTTACTGAAGAGTGCTAAACAGGTTTGGGTCGGGCTCGTGACGTTAAACAAGCGCTACCTGGAAGGCAACCCAGTTGATTGTTTATGTTAAGTGCATTACATGTTAATGATTGCATCTGAGAGGGGAAAAGCATATATTTGAAAAATTGAAGGTTGAAATTAAGTGCTAGAAGGAAAGATTACTCAAAAGAAAGCAAAAGAAGAAGAAGTGAAATTAGGCGCAGACTGCTGAGCGGTCCATTTTACCGCTGAGCGGTTGCGGCGCTGATGGTCTCGGTTTTTCTTAAAAGCTGAGCGGTTTTCCAAGTTTTTCACTTTGAAACCCTTCTTTGCATTTCGCCTGAGCAGTCTCCCTAAGCCCTAGCATTCTTCTTTCACTTTCAAGAGCATTTTAGAGAGATTTCCTCACTTTCTCATTCACCCACTCACCAAAAATTCAATTTTCCACCATTACTTTGTCAAAGTTTGGGATTTTTGGTTGAGGGATTTGCATTGGAGAGGACATACATCATCAATTAAGCAATTTTTCTGCAAGCATTCATAATCTTCACTCAAGTAAGTATGCAAATTCATTTTTTAAGGTTTCTATTTTGGGATTTGTTGAAGAATATGTTTAGGAACATGATAAATTAGGGCTTTTGATTTCTATGCATGAATTGATAGAATAGGAACTGTTTGAACCGATTGAATTGCATGATTTTGGTCTGGATTGATGATTTTAGCAGAAGAGTGGAGATTAGGATCAAATAGGCAAAGATTTTGAAAAACCCTAGCTTTCACCGCTGAGCGGTATGTTTTGGCGGTGAGCGGTGGCGCAACTTGAGGTAAACCGCCTAGGCGGTCTCTTTTGACGCTGAGCGGTCTGCAGCTGTTTTGCCTAAATGTTGAAATTTTTGGATGTTTGTGTGTTGAGGAGCCCTGTTTTTCCTTAAAGAATTGTATGATTTGATGATGCACTAATGATGTTTCTGTGAATTTTGTTGGATTAATTTGATTTATGCAGGAATGTCTACCTCAAGAAGAGTTAAAACAATGGGCAACAAAAGGAAGGAACCAGAGAGACCTAGGAGATATTATTATTCAAGGTTCCTTTTCAAGAAACATGAAGAGCATTATGCTACAGTCCAGGAAAGGCGATTGCTGATGGAGAGAAAAGCTATGTACATCCCTGACTTGGCTCCAGAGTTTGGTCTGGAGATTGAGAGGCGAGGTTGGGAGAGACTGACGACTTATCCAGCACCAGCCAGTATTGAGTTGGTGAAGGAGTTTTATGTCAATGCTTTGCTGAGACGAGGAGTGTCTACAGGGAGGTACATGAGCTATGTACGTGGACACTTGATCAGCTATGATCCTGACACCATCAACGCTTTTCTAGGGACTGAGTGGCCAGGAGAGCAGTGCAGGTATGCTGCTATACTGGGGGAGGCTAGGGATTATGAGGATATTCGGCGAGTGATGTGCATCCCTGGGAGGCATTTTTAGAGAAACCCTAACGGAGCACTGGTGAACATCCTTAGGGCAGATTTAACTCCCCTAGCTAAATACTGGATGGCATTTACTCATGCCAACATCCAGTCATGCTCTCATGTTTCCGATATCACTTTACATTGGATCTTGGTTATCTTCTGTATGTTGAGGCAGATGGACGTGAATGTTGGTAAGATCATTACCAGTGAGATTTTGAGCTGCGCCAACACTGTGAGCAGCAGGACACCACTGGGACATTTGTCCCTGATTACATACTTGTGTCAGCAGGCAGCAGTGGAAACTTCAGTTCCACCCTTTGAAAGGCCAAGGAGAGCTATTGATGCTTCCTATTTTCATCCGTATTGTAGAGGAGACGAGTTAGCCGGAGTGGTTCCTAGGAGACGTCCTAGGAGGGCAGCAGCACGGCAGGAGGATGAGCCTGCAGGTGCACCGGCACAGCAGCCTGAGCCTTTTCAGATGAGAGACATGTACATGTCTATGATGGAGGCGAGGATGGAGTCCCTTTACAGAAGGCAGGTGGCCACTGCCGAGATGATTATAGGACTTTATGACCAGCCACCAGTACACAAGTGGACTATGAATGACACAGGTGGCCTCAGCAGTAGGCACAGGGTAGTGGGTCCAGAGCAGCTGGAACTTCAGGAGGACAGGACAATGACCAGGAAGATGAAGACTTTGAGGATGCCTGGGAGGATGAGGATGATGATGACTCAGATGAGGATCTGCGCTGAGAGTATCTATAGATAGATGCCAACATATGACACGGATTTTTCTTTTTCTTTTTTTTTTTTGTACTTTGAATTAGTAGTATAGGTTGAATTTATGTTTGCGTCTATGCTTGGCTTGTACACTTATTCGGATAATGGTTCAAGTTTATTGCATGACGAGTTGTTGATGATTGATTGTGGTTGATGATTGAGAATGTGTGAATGTTGATATCCAGGTTGATGGTTCACTAGCTATGTGAACAGATGAGTAAGTGATTCATGATTGTGATTTTGATGCTAAGCAAGATTCATGTGAGAAGTGAGAAAGCCTTATTATGTGAGGTATTGAGCTTCAGAGTTTTATTGTTGTGTGCACTGTTTACAAAGAATCATGAATGGTATTGACTTAATCTTGATAATTGATTGAATTGCATGTGTATGTCATATGATCAAGGCCATGTTTGGAAAGCTCTTACTTAGCCAAATTTTCACCCAAAGGATTTTAAATGATATACATTTTTGAACCTTGACCTTAAATAGTATGAAGACCCTTATTTGAAGTGATTTACCTTGAGTTAGGGTTGAGAATAATTGTATGTGATAAAAAAGCTCAAGTTTGGGGTTATATGGGGAAAATAAAAGGCAAAAGCAAAAGCATTGAGTTCAAAAGATGAAAAAGAAAAATGCATGAGAAAGGAAAGAAAAGAAAAGAGAAAAGCATGTAAAGTGAACTCAATGAAAAATGTAAAAACAAAAAGGGAAAAAGTTGGGAATGAGTGAGATTGGTTAAAAAGAGAGTGTGCTTGGACTTTGAATAATGATTTAAACTCTCTTAAC
>NW_014542547.1:63509-66395 GCF_000741045.1 Vigna radiata var. radiata | reverse complement strand
ATGCTTGTCATATACTTGTTTATCAATTGTTGGGTTCTCATATGTGCTCAATGCTTTTATTGTTTAACTCATTCAGTAAAAGATGTTTGTCTTTATCGATATGGGGACGTACGGTAATGTCATGAACTGGTGAGAAATTCCTTGATTATGCCAATATCGCCTAGGGATAGGGGTAGGATGGTCAATTTTATTTGCTTTCGATCGCATTGCATTATTGGTTACTAGGGGAGGCTAGGCATAGGAAGCCGGTAATTAATAATAGGCTCTTTTCACCAAGGGATTGGGTTAAGGGTAAATAAGAAAGTGTGCATGGCAATTAGATAAATAAGTGAAGTAAATAAGAANANTAGATATATGAGAGTGGATAAGATGAAATTGTAAACCCCAACAACACCATTCATTCATAGTTTCTCAAAACCAATTGAATCAACTACATTACATGTTTATTTTTGTTCTTTGCATATAACCACTAAATTTATTCTCTTCTCAAGTCTTACGCGATTAGGTTACATGAAAGTTAAGGCCTAAGAGTCCTTTGGGAAAACAATACTCAGATTTACCCGTTTATAATACTTGATAACGATCTGGTACACTTGCCAGGAACTTAACAAGTTCATCAAATGAAATTTAAGACCTGCGATGGGCTTAACTTCCCAGGATGTCTTCCTGAAAAGTGATCACACATTATTTGCACTAATCCACATGAATTTGATTCTAATTTCTATTCTAACTAGTGTTTCTTGCTTTGTTCCTTTATTTTTGGTATTTCTGGTTAATAGAGGTTAAGATGTTTTTGCATATCCAATAGTTGTTAGGATTGATTTTAGGGCATTGTAGTCTTTCTTTTATATTGGTATTTGCTCTTGCAGTTCTTATTTTGCAATTTAGCTTAGGCCTTTGTTCTTTACTTTTTGTTTTACATTTTATTTTCTTCTTTTCTTTTAAAACAGATTTGATCTTCGTTATTCATTTTTTTTTAATTTCTTTGTTTAATTTCTTTTCCCCACCTTGTTTGTTAATTAGTTAGTAGTTAGTAAGTAAATAATTAGGAATAACAAGATTTTAATTTTTATCATTGTTATTTAGAACATGTATTTTTATTTTAGTTTTTAGGATTAAACATGTTATTTAAGTTGTATGTTTAACATTTATAGTTTATTCTATATAATAATAATTAGACTTAATCATAGTTGAGTCCTTGGATTGATCCTTGGTTATCCCTTTATTACATTAGTGGGGAAACTGAGTTTCTTGGCTTTGATGCGACTAAAAGCGAGTTTAACATCCATGATTGTCAGTCTTTGTTACATGTTCCTTTGGTTTCCAAATATATAATTTTTTAGGAACATCAACATTTTTGTAATAAGAATTTCTAACAGTATGACCAACACAATTACAATAGAAACATGCATTTTTAGCATGTTTACTTAAATCAATAAATCTCTTAGTATTGGTTCTGCTAGATTGCGCTTTGTAACCTATACCTTGCCTGTATATAGCTCTACCAGATGATTTTAATACAGCATTTAAATTGTCTCTTCCTTAAGTAAACTTAGCTAGCATGCTAGTCAAGTAATTTATCTTATCAATATGACCAGGACAATTTTCACAAGCTTTTTATACTGTAACAATTTCAATCTTAACATTCTTAACAGATGACAAAGCTTCATTTAATTCTTTTTCTAATTTTTCATTATCAGCAACAAGGTTGTTAATTCTATACTCAAAATCTCTTCTTTCAGAGTTTAGTCGATTAACCTTGTATTGCAGTCGCATTGCTTCAGCATGCAGTTCTTTAAATGCATCTTGCAGCAGATCATACTTGATTTCCACTGGTTCATTTCAGATGTCTGCATTACTATCATAATCGTCCCATGTTACTCCAGTCATGTAGCAAATGTTGGATTCCTCCTCTTGATCAGCATCTTCATCATTAAGCTTTCAGATTTTGTATCCTCCCAAGCAATGTATGCTTTTTTTCTTTTCATATTTCTGCCTTGAGGGAATCTTTTCTTTCCTTTCTGCTTAGGCTTTAATTTAGGACAATCAAGCTTGATGTGTCCTTCCTTTCCACATTCGTAACATTGGACAGCATTTTTGCTCAAGCTATTCTTTTTGTCTTGACCTGCATGGTTAGTCAGTTGACTCCAAGCTTCCCTCCAATCTGCCGGTTCTCCAATATCCTCCGAAGATCTCCTTCGTTATACGAGCGATGGTGACTTGCAAGAAACACTTCGCCGCTCAAGTCAGATAGGTCTCAAGAAGGTCAAGGTGAACGTGATTAGATAAAAGGTAGGTTTACCTTTTCATTAACGCTATATTTATAGGCATTAGACCCAACGGTTAGCATTAACTGCTCATAAAAATTGTATCTCCTGTTTCTCCTTATATGATATTCGCCTATTAAGGCCATTAATTACCTTTTAACATTACCTTTAATGCTTTTTCGCTGCTCAACCTTATAATTGGGCGCCCTTAGCCCTGACTGATCGGCTTACTTTCACCCCTCGCACCTCAAGCCCGATCGGTTGACCGTCTCCTCATACTACACTATGTAATTTTGTTTAATCATTTTACTCATCCTAAAATTATAACTTAAATTTAACTCATTAATTTATTAAATTAAAATTTCATAAAGTCTTACCATACATATCATTAATTAAAAATTATTTTAATAAAAAACTTAAAAAAATAATTATTTAAATATTTATCTATTATTCAGAAAATCATTTGAAAATAATAGATGCAAAAGATAAATTATTTAAGATATATTATAATTATGTAAGTCATATATTTTATATTTTATTATTTAAAAATTATTTTGATAAACTAAATTATATATATATATATATATATATATATATATATATATATATATATATATAT
>NW_014542547.1:39901-62069 GCF_000741045.1 Vigna radiata var. radiata | reverse complement strand
ATATATATATATATATATATATACATACATATATATATATATTTTAGTTGGCAAAAATATTTTTCTATATTATAGATTAGGATTAAGAATATTTGAATAATTTCTAATTTTTTTATTTTTTATTTTAAATTAAAAATAAAAATTGTTAAAAAAAATATATCTTTTTTTATGAATAGAGATATTTTTGTTAACTAAAATTTGTATACTTATAATATACAAAAATTATTGTTATATAAATTAAATATTTCTTTTAATATTCACACAACTATTTACAGTATAGATATATAATTTATATGATCTTCGTTTATTGTAATCTGTATTGTACGATTTATCAAGATATCTCACGACATCTTATATTTCAAATAACGTGAATTATAAAAGACGAAACTTTCACATTTCCTTTTTAGAAACGAACTATATAACCTGATTTTTCATTACACATGGAAATAAGATTAATCATACATTAATTTTACCCTTTCGTTAAAGATAAGCATCTTCGAAAACAAAAATGTGACTTCCACATATCTTTTTTAGAAAAGAATTATATAGCCTGATTTTCCATTACACATGTAAACAAGATTAATCTCACCTTAATTTTACCCTTTTCATTAAACATAACCATATTAGGACAAGGGACTCTCAAAATTCAAATTTAATTTCGAAGACTATTTTTAAAAAAGGATTATGTAATTTTTCATAAAAAAATATTATAATGACAACTCCTTTGTACTTTAAAATATGGTTTTCCAACAAATTAATTATTACTTGTCTGTGTGCATGATTTGCACATTCATACCAACTCAACCAAACAGCTGTTGACAAAAAAAAAAAATAATAATAAAAACTGCAGAAGTATCTATCATATTCGCGTTGCATTTAGGAAGCTTCAAAAATAAATTATTCTACAAAATCTCTCTCTTATATATATAGTTAAACTACAACGTTGCAAGTTACTTACAGCCTTGGTGGTACTCCTGAACAAAAGATGAGAAGGAAGCAAGGAATGTAAGTGGTCATATAGCCACTCACCAAGCTGTGTCTATCCTAAATATTGCCATATGCTTCCGCCATGATTAATACTACGAGCGATGTCCAGCCAGTAAATGGATGTGCCCCTTTTCCCTTACCCTTAATCTGATCGTACTGTTCCCACAAAAATCCACTTTGTTGATAATTCCGCACTATATTTCTGCAGTAAGGAGGACATACATTATTCAAAAAGTCAACTATTACTTTAAACCGAATAAAATCAAACAATACCTTATCAAATTGCTTCTCAATTCTTCATAGACAGCTTTAGCTTTCTCCTGGTATGGCCCATTCTCTACAAGATTCAAACTAAAGTTTAGTTCTGGAAGTTATTTGCAGAAGTTGTTTCTATGCCAACCCAATCCATCTTATTATTACCTTGGGAGTAATGATGGAGTGCTGAAAGGATTCTGTAATTCATGTTTATCCAAACTGGACCTCTCCAGTATGGAGGGTCGTGCTCTGTGTTGTGCTTCATGTACAAAGAACTGTGCATAAAGAAATATGATTTGGTCCACTGTAATCAAAACATATAAGCCTTAAAAAATGCATTAGAGAATGGTAGCAAGACCTTGTCTTCGCAAGAGAACGCAGTCCATAATTGGTCCATAAGAGGCTGCGATTTGAAATGAGTTCAAGCTGCTTTTCCAGAATCCACGATTCCTGAATGAAAACAGTAATATAAAATATGCATATGTGAAATCATTCAAACAAGGAATAAATTCTTAGTTATTAACATGAAAAGTCGTGAAATTGAGAATTGATGCACATCACTTACAGATGGAATGATCCTCCCCATGAATGGGAATAAACTAACATAGCCAATGTGAGGAACCAATCTCAATACAGGTATCTCCGTAACATCTCGAACAAGTTGGCGAGTAGCATAGTTTCCTGCTTCCAGTTCCTTCCATCTAAGTTGAACCTATCATGATTAAGTGTGTAAAGAAACTCTTATTCTCAGTCGTGAATAGGGAAATCGTGTATTGCTAATAATTCTAAACATAAGATAATTGTACACTCTACCTTCTCCGTATGATTTCCAAAATCAAAGTACGCACCATATGCATCATCAAAATGCATCTGTATGGAGGACATCAAGAACAAATTACGCAAACAGTGGCAACAAATTGAATTGACTCTATAGTCCCCAAGCAAACAATTATTAAAAATACTTTGCATTATTTGCTTCCAATTTAAAAAGAAATGGAAACTTAGTTTACTTTCTCCATGTTAAACTGCATAGTTACCCATCATAAAAACACAGATTCTTCTTCGAACCATTTAGTTAATTTCTCTATGTTAAACTGAATAAGTTGTACATAATAAAATAATACAGAATCTCCTGTGGACCATAATACATATGAATCATTGTTAGAAATTTCAATTGCCAAGAGAAAACTTCCGAAATGATTTGACAACTTCCGAAAATGGTTCCATATTCATGCAATGTGTACATAATCAGTGGTTATTATGACGTATATAAGTTCCCATTCCTCATAATTCCATAATAATGAACTAGGAGAAGTCCTGGATGAGAACTCTCCACACTGATTTTATAAGATTCATTCTACAAAAAAATTCAGGCACAGACAAAACAAAGGATGCGAGTCTGAAAGTCTTCTAAATAAGGAAAAATCAAGTTTTCTTTTCCATATTTTCTTTCCACGTTTCAAATCCATCTTGTTCTATTACTGTATGTGCTGTATGATCTACTCTTTATCTTCATTTTTTTCTTCCTAATTCAGTTAGGCATTACCAAGCAGGGAGGCACCACAACCATGAAATATGACGGGAGACATGGATCAAAGATATAATACCTGGTTAAGTAACTCAAAATTCGATAGCAACTTAGCAGTATAACCATAATCCTGCATTGTTTCATTCAATACGTCAATTAATTGGGGATTAATCTGCTGCCAACAATTACTATAATACTGTGCCATTTATTTTTTAAATTATACCATGCCAGGTTTGCTTTCCATATCCAACAACTCTTGAATGGAATGCATACAATCAGCTGCAAGTAACATCCAGCATCTAAGGTCCAAGTGGTACTCATCTTCACTTGGGTGTGAAGCTCGTGGATAATCATCCAATCCAGAGGACAGTGCCTGAAAATCCCGGCCACAATAATAGAATTAGGTATCATTCTTAAGGATAGGGATTAGCAAAGTTTTGTCGTAGTTGACCAACATAAATACTGACAGCTGTATTAAGTGATTCTTTGATGCAATAGTTCAAAGAACAAATACAAGTGAGAATAAAGTGTTTAAGTGTCTATATAACCATAGATGTCAACATTCATGAAATAAAATCCGTAGGTTTAGGAGATTTAAAAAGCAATGGTTTCCTTAGGATATAAGCAAAGTCAAGAACATCATACTTTATTTATAAAGCACGTTTTTACATGTAAACTTACACTATTATTGGTCTATCTAGATGATATGATTATTGCAAAAGATAATGAAACAGAAAATCCGACTTTAAATGAAAAATCGATGGCCCAATTAGAAATGAAAGAACTGGGAAAACTTAGGTATTTACGTGGAATAGAGGTTTTTATTCAAAAAAAGGAGATTTTCATCTTCCAAAGAAAATATGTATTTGTTCTCTGTAATGAAAGAGATAAGTTCGGATGTAAAACCTCAGGAGTTACAATTAAATAGAATCATTGAATCATAAGTGAGGAGAGCTCTCCTAAAAGAAAAGGAAAACAAAAACAAAAAAACTATTAGAAAATGGGTTTAAGCCTAATCTCAACCCCACAAAAACAGCTTGTAAGATGAGGTTTTCACTTCACTTATATATTATAATTTGGCCTTATCTCTAGTCGATATGGAACTTCCAATACACCCCCTTCACGCCGAGGTATAGACATCTCGTGCTTGATAGTAAAAATTGGATGATCCGATAGCAGCCCAACAACGGGTGGAATAAAAATGCCCAAGAAAGAAGATCTCGCTAGGATAGGTTCTAACCATGGCTCTGATACCATATTAGAAAGTGAGTTTAAGTCTAACTAAACCCCACAAAACTGGCTTGTAAGGTGAGGTTTAAACTTCACTTATATATTATAATTTGATCTTATCTCTAGTCAATATGAGACTTCCAACAAAAACAAACACTCAATATCAAATACTGGTAAGAAAACTCATTTATTTATCACATGAGACCAGACATTACTTATACACTTAATGTGATAAGTCAATTAGGCATGATTGAAGAGAAAGACGATTGAAGAGAAAGACACATGCGAACACTTGACATATTATTTAGTATTTAAAAAAAAAAAAAAAGTGTCCTATTGCATTCTTTAAGTACCAAAAATTTGGACGATCAATAGCCTAAAGTGGCAAGAACTCTAGAGCAACCATGTTTCCAACCCTATGCTTAAGTAGGATTTTGTCCTGTTGTAATACTATTTATCACACTTGTGGTTGTCTAAACATTATCCTCCTTTAAACCATGCCAGTAATCTTTTTGGGGAAATAAATCCACTAAGCTACATATCTAATTCAAAATGAAATTGAAGACAGGTGCTGAAATTTAAAACTCAATATACTGAGGATGCACATTGCCTTGGGATTTATTTCACGCACTGTCCTATTGTCTCGTCCATGCCAATAGTAGCTGCTCATTTGTTTCCCTGTATTAAAAAGAGATGATAATAATAATGAAAAGGAAAAGAAAGAATCAAACTATTTTGAGTGCCCAAGCAGACAGAATATGTATTGAGTCTTATACCTGATTGAGTTGTATTAAACCAATGGAACCATGCTTCCAATCGAACAAAGGAACGTTCCAGGAATAGAGAGATTTTACTTCCATCCATTGCAGTAAATTCGTTATTTTTCAAGCCACTAATTATATCTACAAAAACATTTTTAACCTTGTTCAAAATCACCAGATGAACATTTCTCATGCTTCTGATCAAAACTGATATTTAATAGGTATAATATGTACTTTATATACATTGTCAAACTATCTCCATAAATTTATTACCCAGAAACATCTCAAGTATCATCAAATTCAGATCACTTATACATGATGCGAAATTTAAACTAGGAATGTTAAAAAAGAATTACACATATATTGACACAGAAAGGCAAAAAATAACCAGGCAGAAAATCGTTAACTATCATTTCTCAATGAAAGGGGAAAACTGCCACATGCAACTTGGACTCAGGCTATGGCTTGCTTGAACTTAAAAATGGAAACCAATTTCTAGCCTTTCTTTTGAAAGACGATTTCTCATAACTAGAAGACAATGATAATATAAGAAGGGCATACAGAAAAGGAACGTTAGCATATACCATTTAATGCTAAAAACAGAGTTGGAGGGTTTCCATTTGTTGGATGTTGAGGAACAAATTCCTCAGGGACCCGACTACAAGTACAGAAGAATGTATGTCAATAGGACTGCTCTAAACTTTATATATACAACAATTATTTGAGTAAATGTTTAATACTATCACACCTCAGTGATTCAGCCCCCAGAATTTGCTCACGTGGAATCCATCCATCTACATTCATCAAATCTAACCAATGTCCAATGATATCCATCGAGATATGAATATCCCAACGCCTGGTTAATGCAAACAAGTGAAACTAAAGCATATTTTTAGATCACGTGTAATTTATTGTTAAGTCTTGTGCAATCAAGAAAATAAACATGATGACGGCCATGAAGGATGTTAGTTAAAAAAACTAACCAGACTATAAGTTGATGGAAACCTTCATCCCACAAAAATCCTCTTGGAAAGAAAGATCGACTTGGTACAGCTGTGTAAAGCTCAGTAGGCCAATATGATATATAATTGACATCTTCTCTAAGCTGCAAAGGAAAACAACCCAATGAATGCACTTAAGAATTTTCCTTCACTTGAAAAATGCATTTCAGATTTGGAGATTGTTCTTGCTTTCAGATTAGTAAAGATTCTGGCAGGGAATTTCATAGGAACTTGGTTATTATGGGGGGTGTGACTCCCACAATGGGTAGTGTGAGATGCTCGGTGGACTATTTGAGTGTTTGGTTCTTCCACCTTGATAGCTAGTTTTGAGGGCATGTTCCCTAGACATTTGGGTGTTTATGAATCGGAATCAAAGCTGGTTGAGGATATCTCATAAAGCCTACCTACATTGAGTTCTGACCAAAGAGGAAGTTGAATGAAGTGTCTCTGAGTAAAGTATTATGGAGTGAAAACTGTAAGACGTTGGCTTTTAGGGTCAATGCTATGATATGGACTTGGTTACTATGAAATGCCTAAGTCCAACATCAAGTAGTATGGAATGTTCAGTGGAGTATATACGTTTGGTTCTACCCTCTTAATAGCTAGTTTTTGAGGGTGGGTTCTCAGAGCACTTGGGTACTTATCAGGATCACCCATCAAATATTTTTTTTTTCTATTTTTTATGAAGCAAAGACCTTTCCTTCTTATCCCAGTCAACTACTTCTGCAGGAGCTTTCAGATTGAAATTTCTTATTGGTTTAAGTCTTCTTCTAGTTCTAAATTCATTGATACTGATAGGTTTCTGATATAGGAACCTATCTGACTCCTCACACTCACACGAAACAAGAGTGCAGAAAACCAAAGAATGAAAACTATGTTGATCTTTCTTTACAATCAACAGAATACAAGCGTTCAAGGGAGCCCAATTCCCCCTCCACAGGAAACAGAGTCCTGTCTAAACAATTCTCAAAAATCCAAATCTATCCTGTACACACAACAGGAGTTCTTTATAAGAACTCTTTTCCCACGCCCCCCTACAAAACTAACTAACGCTCTAACGCGTTATGACAGTTAGATTTCCCTTTCACATTTAACTCACTTAACTCTTCTCTTTCTCTCATAAACTCTCCATACTCCAACAGATACTGACAAGGATTTAGACTTCAAACTCCTACACTTTAAATAATATCTCAACTTCTTTACCCAATCTACGGTTGTTCAAACAGATATTTTTTATTACCTCTTGAAGTTTAACATCCCATCTAAGCTAACCTCTTTCATTTGGACAAAAGTAATGATAAAATTGGAGTAAATCCTTAAATTTAGGTTTCCCCATTTAGGTTTTTATTTTTATATAACTTGTAGAGGTTTTTTCAATTTTTTTACACACCCTAAATTCATTCCTAACATTTAATATTTCATAGTACAGGTGAATTGCAAAGTTTGTAAAAAGAACTGAGAGCATTCAATCCAATTTGAGCATTCTAGGAGATTAGATAAGACGAACAAGGCTGGCTACTAAGAATGGTACAATGTATGCTCTTAAAAAGTGCTTATGGTTAAAGAGATAATTTCAAGCATAATTTTTTTGTGCTGGCATTACAATACAATAGCTTTCACTCTTGAGAAATCTAAGAGTGTTCAGATAAAATCTGCTTCAAAGTAAATTCTTTTATAATAAGCAGCGTGATTTCCTAGTTAATTAGTTTGTTTAAGTTTTCAGAAAGCATTAATTCGTTTACGGACGCAAATGAAGAATTTAATTTAGCCAGAATCCTTTTTGTTAGTTAGCAATCCTCTGTTCTTCTAATTCTTTCTCTCTTATCTCAAAAATTTCTTCTTGACCGACAGAAATTAAAACACATGAAACATAACTTCCACATTTATGATAATAATCAAATGTCAACTTAACAATACTGATGGAGGGCATACATATCAGTAAGAACTAAATAAAAAGTTAAAGTAACTCACGTTAAGGATTCTTGAAAGAGCAATTTTGGACTGGCCATAGAAGTAGCCGATGCCACCTAATAAGTTTCCAATGGCGGCCTTAGCAACAGATACGGATTCAGAATCTACCTGGAAAACCACTTTAAGTATGAAGAATTAATTTCTATTGAGGATAAGTTTCCAAATTAATCTACTCAATCAGATAAAATTTGAGAGATTCAGAACAAATCAAAAGACAAATATCGAAGAATAAGGTTCATTTGGCTAAAAAAACTTAATCAAGGGCTTATTCAATAAGTACTTACAAGCACTAGTGTAGAGGAAATAGATTTAAACTGTTTTCATATATATTGCAAGGTTACTTTCAAAATGTTCTGGAGAGCATATTAAAATAAGATATAAATAACTTATCAAGACAAGTTATTTACACAAGCTTCCCAAAAAAATCACATACACAACTGCTTATTTCATAAGATAAGTCAAAATAAGTTCTTTCAAATTGGCACTAAAAAATTGAATTTGAAAGAATTAAAAAAATATATATACAACGGAAAGACAACTAGTACCTTTTCGGACAAATTGAAGATTTTCTCAAACTTTTGGTCAAACTCTTGTTCTTTGTTTTTCAGTTGATTCGAAAGTGAGGTACCTAAGATTGAGCAGAATAACAAAGAAATTACACACTAGCACGTAGCATCCTAATGTCAATTAGAATAAAATATTCTATAAATTTAGTAAAGAGTAGCGTAATCCACTTTAAATTAAATTACATGACATTTAAACAAGAAAAGTGCCTACAAGACAAACCAAAAGCTTTCTAAAGTAAAGTAGAGATGTCTTCCAAATCTCAGCCATTACATTAACTGATACAATTAGTCACACTGCTCTATAAACAACCCCAACAATGTCCGTCAACATGAGATGCAGGTTTCCACGGCAATGACCAACTCCTACATTAATGTAAAGAACTGGATTTTTCTCCTTTTTCAAGAATGCACACACAAATATACATGCCAGATTTTGCACATTGTAAAGAAGTGTAGTAAAACCTGTAAGCATACTGACACGCTCTTCTTGAGAACTTTCTATATCAGTTCCAGTTCCAGTGATTAGTACAATATCTGTTGTGAAAGGAAATCCACCAATAATCTGAAGCACAAACACTAAAATCAGAACAAGCAAAGTGTAATTACAGGAAAGAAGTTTTCAATAGTAGTCATAGATATGTTAGTGTAGGTGTGTGAGACAGATAAAGAGAGACTCAAATTAAACCTTAAAAATGTTAGTCAGGTAGTAGAAAGTGTACATGGTATATTTACCTGAAAAACTAACACATTTGGAGCATCATCCAATGAGTCAGATAGCTGCAGTCGAGCATGCTTATGTATCTACTAGAACATGTACATGAGCAAAGATGTCAAGGGAAAACTGAAAAAAAAAATCCATGACCACATTCTTGCATTACATGAAAAGTATATAATCAAATAAATTGATTTGAAATACCATAACCTACTTGTGATGCAAGATTTTCCTCAACAAGATCAGACAAATTGTGAAAGTGAGGTGTGCGAAATCCTGAATAATGCAGTTCCAAATCATCCTGAAAATTATAAACCATTTGGAAAAAAATAACAGGTTCAAATATTTTTAAATTGTTTGAAAGAAGGAAACACTTTTTAAGGATGCGTAAATAAATCACAAGCAGTGAACCACAAATACTCAAGTTACAGAATCCTAAAACTCAATCATCACACTAATTCCCATCATTACCATTGATTTAAAATGTAGTTGCCAATCTCCAATATCTTCCCGAGTGCCAGTTGCAAGCAAAGAATCCTCATGAATGTTCAACTTTTCTCTGCTTACATCTAGAGCATTACCAGCTTCATCAGCTAAATAGAAGAACAGCTGAGCACCTTTACCAAATTCCTCATTCCACTTAGACCTGAGATTGGACCAAAAGAACAAAAGCACTCAATAGATGAAAGACACTAAAAAGCAAAGCATGCAGAGACAAAAACAAGGAAAAGAAAAACTTCAGCAATAAAATAAAGAACCCAGTTACTGCTTATTAGGTTATTGGGTAATGTGTTATAGTTAATTCAGGAAATATGTCAAACTAAAAATTACAAGTAACTCAAATTTAAGAAGAGTAGCAGGTAGCGTCTACAAGTAAGAAAAACTAAAAACAAAATTGTTCTGCAGCAGTACACATTAAAAGTGATTTGAAGTTGATAACATCACTCACTTGTCAATTTCCACATTAACTCGAACTGCCCAATCCCCTCCATAACCACTGCCTTCTACTTTTGATTTTAAAAACCTTGTAGTCAAGGTCATGCCATGGTCAACCAGTACTTGATGTCCAAAATCACGTCCATTGTGCTTTGTCCAACCATAAGTACTCAGGTCATCCTCATGTCTGCAGACATGCCGCAAATGATATCTGCCATCCTTCACACCAATCCACATTAATCCAGCTATCAAAGATTTGGGAGTCCTGAAATAGAAACACCACCACCAACCACACAAAAAAGTGAGAATGCTTGCTTTCTTAATCAAATGGTACGGACACTGACATCCTGAACACAATCTAAGACAATTTGGCACAACATATTCTGGGTGATGGACAATTTCCATCCATGGATCATTCAAACTATACCCAACTTAAAATATATCCAGACTGCACACCTTTAACACTACAAGCCTTAACTACCAAAATAGTCTCTCTACTTTCATAAAACCATTTTTGCGCAAATTAAATAAAGCAAAGAGTGTGCATATACCCGGTATTTTCATCTTTCAATGATAAAAAACAAACCCCAAGAACATACTTCTTTCAAAATAACTACGCCAGAATTGTATTTCACCGAAGTTAAAAATCATACCTGGCACGAATCCCAAGATACGTGTGAGGCCGATAAGTTCCCCAATACAAACTCTCCTTGTGCTCGCCTTGAAACTGTCACCAAACCAAGTAATTCTAGTATCTTCGTGTACACCAGAATCATCAAAATTATAAGAATTGAAAAAAAACGGAGAAGTAGAAAGTTGACCTGATGTAGGTCCATTATCTTTGGCGCGGGAAATGGCGTAATGGCCCGAGGAAGCTTCGGTTCCGTGGCGGAATTCATTAGGTGGCGGATCATAAAGAAGATGGTGAAGAATGCCACGAAGCATATGCCGAGCACCACTTTGAGATTGGCAGTATTGAATATCGGAATGGAGCTTCCGTATTTGCTTCTCTCTCTGTGGCGATTCAGCAGAGGTCTCCTTTCTCGAAGAGAATCGGCGTCAGAGAGGGATTTCGCTCTACTCCGAACGGCGGTTCTCCCACTTCCGGTCATTTTCGGCGGATCAGAGATTCATGCTACAGCATGCTTAGGATTTTGGAGTTCAAAGGGAGGGAGTGTTAACGTAGCAGATGGTTCGATATGACTCAGTGGTGTTCGGAAGCAAGAAGACGAATGACTTGATTGTTAATGGACATGGCCGTGGAGTTTTGATTGGGCTGAAATTTGGAGTAACCTGGCCGAAATGGACACTCCTCCCAACACCTCCACTCCTTCTTTCTCCCTGTACCTCTCCCAAATTCTTTTATTTACAAAAATAGCCTTAAGTTAAAATGTTTTTACTTTTACCATTTAGATTTTTTTAAGCCCTAATTCTACCTTTTGTTATTTGCACAGTCACAGCTGCTGCACCCCCACCCCCACTTCTCTCTCTCAGGAATCTCTTTCCCATTTCTGTTTTCTCCCTTCTTCTTCCTCCCCTTTCACCTTTGTTTTTTATTTTCATTTCTCTTCCCCATTTTTTCTTTCTGTTTCAATGTTTCCATTGACCGTTAAGTGGTAGTGTGGAGAAGCGTCCAGGAGCATGGAATATAACAGAGTTCTTCGTTTCGATATCCAGGTTAGTTTTCTTCACCACTCTTTTATTTTCCTTTTGATACCTGTTAACGGATGTTTATATCTGTTAATGGGTTCTCCATCTTCCTTTTGCATCTTCTTTGATGAACCTCCGCCTGCTGCAGCACTACAACCACCAGACCTCTTTTTCCACCAACACCACTACCACCAGACCACCTTCTTCCACCACTTCTAAGAAGCTGGTACCTCCAAACACAGAACCACGAGCACCAACAAAAAACACAAACAAAACAATACGTGAAGGAGAAATATCATAGTGAAAAGAAGAAAATGTGATTTCTGTGTTGAGAGTGTAAATGATTTTACAATGGGGATCGCTTGAAAACAAAAATTTTTTACCAACCATTTTACATAATTTAATAATTTTTGTAATATTTTTGATGTATAAAAAAATTGTTAAGAAATAAAACAAATTGGCTTGAACAGATGTGGGAGAAGTGTTGTTCAACGGATCTTGATTTCTGTCAACGAAAGTCAAGATTCGTTTAAAGACCAAAGAGATGTTGGTAAAAGAAAATAAAAAATTTAACTGCAGGGCAAAACGGGAATTTGGAGGTGCAGTGAGCAATATGTGGAGGTGGAGGGAGTAACTCTCGGCCGAAATTCAACTTATATAAGATATTTGACCCAATCAATTTCTTCGTGCACCTTATAGTTTTTTAAATCCATTTCTACCCTTTGAAATTCTCTCCTTGGGAAGACACTACCTTAGTCACATTTCATTGGTTTATTTGAAAGTTTTGTAAAGACTTAGAAAATGGTATTTTAAAGATAATAGTAGCTTAAAAACTGTGAAATTGAATTATTTTACTATTAAATGATTTTATTATAAATAGTTTTACTATAATCAAGTTTCATTATTTTAAAATACATCATTTAGAAACCACGATTCTATTATTCTCTAATTTTTCTTTAAGAGTTATTCTCTTACGTTCATCTGTTTAAAGATCAGAGACCGCCACAACGGCGAGATCTTGAAGTCTTTCCTATTATTTGTCCAAAAGAGTAAGTTAGTTTCTATTATTTTTCTTTGGTCTGTCTGGTTTCCTTCGTATGCAAATTGTAGTGTTTTTGCATGTGCCATCAGAGTCTTCTATAAGACTCTTTGTTGATCAGTGGTTCTAATGGTATACCTTGATCATGTTTTTGTGAGTTATAGGTGCAGATAGAGATCCTTGATTAGAAATTTATCAATTGGTATGCAAAGATGCTGATGTGAATTATGTTGAACGTGTGTTTGTTCGATTCTAGAATTTCTGGTATAACATGTTAAATCCTATGGTAATTATTTATTAAATGATTTTAAGGTTGTGGTATGAGTCTGTGCAAATTAGGACATGGTTAACTATTGGTTTTGCTTGGTTTTGTTCTAAAAAGTGATGGTTTGTGTTAAGATGTTGGTTAGTGTACTGAATCGTATCAAGTAATATAAAATCGTAAGACCAAGTATCGTTTCCCAAGAGACTCACGACACTAAACAGTTGTGCTTTTGCTTAACCAGTTAAGACTTTAAGAACAATATTTTGGGGTTTTAAATGCAAAGTGCAAAAAAATAAACATGAATGAAATTTGATCAATTGAGACTAAACACTAGAATGAATGGATGATGTTGATAATATGGTATGAACATGTTGTTGGGGTTTAGATTTCACCAAATCACTCTCATGCATAAACGAATTCTTCTTCTTCATTAATATCAATATCACTTTCTAAATTACTTAAAACCCGATGTCTCAGCGAAGAAAGCCTATCCTTAATTACTAGTTTACAATGTCTTGTCTCCCTAACAATTAATTCTCCATTACATACGCACAGAAGCTTAAGATAACCAAGCATTTTATCCCTATGTCTAGGCAATAGTTTCCTTGGGAGAAATTCCCCAGATCTAGATTTCTTCTTATGTTTCCATATCTCAGAAACCAATAATCATGCCATGAATGAGTTAAACATAACAATGCATAGAGAATAGAGGAAAAACCCTAACAATTAATGAAAGAATCATATATCAATAATAAGAATAAATTCAAATGCAAGAGAGTTTAGAGGTTACAATGGAATGGGATGAAGATAAAAGCCTAGAAAGAGAAGAGGAGAGTTGTCACATCCCCAAATCTTCCCCCAAGGGGTGAAAAACGTGCTTCTATGCTCAAGCCATCAAGAGATACAAACCCTAGGGCGTCTGGGTCTTAAATAAATCATAAAAATAACAGAAAATAGGTTCAAGCCAACGCCGCCGGCGCTCAGCGCCCCAACTTAGGGCGCCCAAGCGTGAAACAATGGATATTGGCGCTCAGCGCCCCTAAGAGTGCGCCTAGGCTTGATGTCATGCAACTTTTGGCGCTCAGCCCCCCTAAAAGGGCGCTTAGCTTGGGCGGATTTTTCTGCACTACGTTTTTTCCTCTTTTTCTGCAGCTCTGCTAGCTCCTTGAGTTCCAAATCCTCAATACTTTTGCTCTTCTTCCAAATCATCCGATAACCTACAAAATTAAGGGAATTTAGTGATAAAATCATTATGCTTAACCTTTATTCTCTTATTCACAAAACTAAAGCAAAAACTTGAGTTCAAGTAAGTTTCTAAGTCAAAAAGGGTGCATCTAGTATCAAAATTGTATCATAGCTAACAGTATATTCAACCATTATCACAACCCCAAACTTGAAACTTTGCTTGTCCTCAAGCAAAACTGTAACTTGGCTTAAATAAAATAGATATACTACAATGGTCTTAGCACATTAAAAAGCATTTTTCTTTAAGACAAGTAAATCACTCATGTATGCTCATCATAGAAAGACCAGTCAAGAAATAATGATGTCTTAGCCAATTAAGCTTCAATTATGGTGCTCACACAATCAAAGAACATACAACAGATTCAAAAACCTTATAAATGATCAACAACCAAGCAGAATGTCCAACTGTAATGTATGGAACCATTCCTCACCAAAGATAGTGTTTCACTCAAGCACTAAAAATTGTTTCACTCAAGCACTCAAAAGTATATAGCGAGGTGTTGGTGTCTCTTTCACTCTACTATCACAATGTCACATAGATCAACTTTGCCATTCATTTAAACACATCAAAACACATTCCAAGCAAGTTATCATCACAAGGTCTTTTCAAGGCTTGTAATGTGGCTAGACTAAGAAGAAAACTAGTTTTTCTAGACAACAAAATTCCTTGAGTTAAAGAGAGTAACAATTTCCTTTCTCATTAACTATAATCTCTCTTTCTCCTTTATATTTGAGAAACCATTCTCATTTTACTCCCAACTTTTCATTCATTGAGTTTTTCCTTCTTTTTCTTCTTCTCTTCTCTTTTCTTTTCTTTTTCAATTTCGTTCAACACTTAGCTCAATGCTCTTTTTCTTTTTATTTTCACAATTCTTTTTCAAATCTCCCCAACAACCCCAAACTTGAACCTTTCTCCATACCATACAAATATACCCAACCCAACTCAAGGTAAATATTTCAAAAAGGTTTTTCACATGTTTAGGCTTAAGGTTCAACAGGTAGAACAATCATTGTTCTTTTATTGGGATCATATGACACATGCAAGCAAGTAGTTCGATAGAAAAACTTAGGTAAAATCAACTATGATTCCAGAGCAATAACATTCAACAATAAAACTTTGGAGCCCAAACTCTCACAGCTTAACTCAAGTTCCACAATTTAATATACATCTTACCAAGCATATCAATCACAATTGAAACCATGCATTTGTTCTAAACAATTATGAGCAACCACTATTTGTGCTTAATAGCTAATTCAATCATTAACTCAACCATGCATTTTAAAACCATAGAGCAACACAAGGCAATATTACTCATCACAAAACAGTTCATCAACCATTGTAGAGCTATACTTTCAACCAAGTACATAGCTTATTAAAAACAAAATAAACAAAATTCAAACAAGCATAACAATAAAATAAATCCTGATACCATAACATTCGTCAATAGATGCTATCTCACATTGTCAGCCTCTTCAATAACAGTATCCATCAGTAGATACTGTCATCTAAATCTTCATCATCATAGCATCCATCAGTAGATGCTTTAACCTATTAGCATTCATCAATAAATGTTGTCAGTAACATCCATCAGTAGATGTCTAATCACATAGCATTCATCAATAGATGCTAATCTTTTTTATCTTCATCGGCATCCATCAGTAGACGCCAATCTTTCTCATCTTCATTGGCATTCATCAGTAGATGCTTAATCACATAACATAGCATCCATTAGTAGATGCTTAATCACATAACATCCACAATAGATGTTATCATTCATCGTCCTCCTCATAGCAGCATCCATCAATAGATGTTGTCATCTGAGTCCTCCTAGCATCCCTCAGTAGATGTTATCCAACATCCATCAGTAGATGCTATCATTACTTCAAAGCAAAAATCAAATCCAAACCCTACAAATAATCAATTAAAAACAAAAAATCAGAAACTGGGTTGCCTCTCAATAAGCGCTTGTTTAATGTCATTAGCTTGACACCATTAAGCCCAATCCGAATTTTTGATGTTGGCATTCTTCCTTCCTTCACGACACCAACAAAATCTCAGCAATTTTCTTGTCACCAACTTCACTCTTCTAGAATAAGGAGCCTCAATCTCAAGAACTTTGTTTATCTTTCTTTTTTTTTAGAAAGATAAAATCGAACCAATTAAAAATCACACAAATAGAATAGTTATACCACGAGTCCCCGACAACGGTGCAAAAAACTTGTTAATATTATCTTCAAGCAAAACGTTAGAAGCACATTGTACCCTTCTATCACGTTGGAAGCACCCGAAGCTTGTTGTCCAAGCTCAAAAATTCATCCTTAACTTTTGGGACAAATATTTTGAAATATTATATTAAAAAATAATAACAATCCCCTACATATTGCAAAAGATAAGAAACAATGATTGAAAGAAAGAAAAGAAGAAAAATCTTGGGTTTTATAAGATGTAATGCATTAGAGCTGGAATAGCAAGTGATAACGGTTGAAAAACAATTATTTTCATACTTAATTTTGATATTAAATCACACCCTTTATGGCTTAGAATTAGCTTGAAATCATGCATTTTTATTAAGTTAGAGAATAAGAGAGTCAAAGTTGGTTTTCTTGGTTTTATGCTTGGTTTCCCTTGATTTTGTAGGTTTTTGGAATGAATTGGAAGAAAGGTTGAAGTATTAAAAGGTTGGAGTGCTGAAAAGTCAACCAAAATGCAGAAAAGTCAACCAGAGTGTAGAAAAACAAAGTGCTGAAAAAATCCGTAGCGCCCGAGCAGCACCTGAGCGGCGCCTGAGCGCCAGTCAAACCGCTGAGCGGCAAATTGGGCGCTGAACGGTCAGTTTTTGGCGCTGAGCGGCAGTTTTGGGCGCTGAGCGGTCCTACGATTAGAGGGAAACCGCTGAGCGGTTTACTTAGGCGCCTGGGCGGTTTTCTATTGTTATTTGGCTAGATTTTATTATCTTTTTGGCCTATATATAGCCCTAATGTGAATCAAAACTCCCTCTTTTGGCAGAGAGAAACATCCAGAGTTATTCCACACACCTTGGAGGAGGTTCCTTGGATGCTTAGGCTCCAATCTACCAAGTTTAGGGTTATTTCTTCCATTCTTTCATCATATTTCATCTAGATTCACCATGATTATGGTGAACTAAACCCTGGGTTGTTGGGGAACAATGTAATCTTTTGAAACTCTCATATATCCAAATTCTTATTTATTTTATATGCTTGCATATGCTTAATTTATCAATTGTTGGGTTTTTCACCTTTGCTTAATGCTTTTATCGTTTAACTCATTCGGTAAATGTTGTTTGTCTTTATTGATACGGGGACGTACAATAATGTCATGAATTGGTGTTGAATTCCTTGATTATGTTAATACCGCCGAAGGATAGGGGTAGGACGATCAATTGTATTTTGCTTCCGCTTATCATGCATTATTAATTACTAGGGGAGGCTAGGGATAGCAAGCCGATAATTAGTAATAGGCTCTTTTCACCAAGGGATAGGGCTAAGGGTAGACTAAGAAAGTTTGCATGACAATATGATAAATAAGCAAATTAAATAAGAGTAGATATATGAGGGTGGATAAGATGAAATTGTAAACCCCAACAACTCCATTCATCCATAGTTTCTTTTAACCAATTGAATCACTAGATTTGCATGTTTATTTTTGTTCTTTGCATACACACCTCAACTTAATTCTTTCCTCAAGTCTTACACGATTAGTTTACATGAAAAGTAAGGCCTAAGAGTCCTTTGGGAAACGATACTTGGACTTACCCATTTTATATTACTTGATAGCAATCTGGTACACTTGCCAGGGACTTAACAAGTTTTTGGCGCCGTTGCCTGGGACTCGTGGTTTAACTTATCTAGTAGTGTAAACTTACTAACTTTGACTTGATTTTATGTTTATTTTTATTTTTGTTCTAATAAATGTTTTCTAGGTTTTTGTGCCTAATGTTTGCAGGATGCAGTATGAACAAGAATTTGACTATATGGGCACTCAATTCTACCAAAATGCTTTCAACCACTAGTGGGAACCTCACTCATACATGGATCAAAGCCAATCTGGGCAAGCTTATGAGCAACAATTTACTCCATTGGAAAATACAGATTCTCATGAACTCTTTCAGAGGGTCATGAATTTGGAAGTATACCATGTCAAAGGCATAGAGGAGAATACAAAGAATGACGAATTTTTTTCGCGGGACATGTATACAAGATTTTCTTCTCATAGAAGCGTGGAAGAGAGGCAACAACAACACTTTTCACCAATAGAAATGTGGGATTATGATCAACAACTATGTCAACAGATAACTGATGTGGCGGAACAGTTCAAAAGCTCTAAAGAAAAGTTTGACAAATTTCTGGAGAAGTACGAGACATCAATTGATGAGGTTGTTGATGAGGAGAAGATAGAGAGAGAGGTGAAAAAGATAGAAGAGATAGAAACAGAAAAGGTTGTTGCTAAGGAGAAGATAGATGAAGAAAAGATAGAGATAGATGAGGAGAAAACAGAGGAGAAAAAAAATGGAGAGAAAAGAGGAGAAGATAGAGGAGGAAAAGATAGAGGAAGAAAAAACAGAAAAGTTGAGTGAGGAAGACAAAGATGATAATAAGGAAAAAGCAGTGGTTGAGAAGAAAGAAAAAAAGAGAAAATATGCAAAAATAAAGAAGAAAATAAGAAAAGAAAAAAAGAGAAAGTTGAGGGAGAAGAGTGAGAAGAAGAGGAAGAAAGGTAAGAAGAGAAGATTATATATAGAACCTCTTCCTCATCAAAAGAAATATCATAGGAAAGAAAAGAAGTTTAAGTGCTTATATGGAGATCTTCAAGAAATTGGAGATTAAAGTTCCTATGATTGATACATGAAGATATGTGCTTGGTGTTTTCAACTTTATGAAAAAATTCAGCAAGAAGAAGAAAAAGAAAAGAATATCAGGCAAGGGGAGTATCTTTCTGTTTTTATCTTCCGTTTTTATTTTTCTGTTTTTATTTTTCTGTTCTTATTTTTCAATCTTTATTTAAATAAAATTAAAAAAAAAACGAAAATTAAAATAAAAAAATATCTTTTACTGTTTTTATTTTTGGGCTAATTTTGTGCTCTAGTGCAATGTTCTTTAGTATGTGCAGGATAAAATTTGTACTAGGAGCACAAGATCATCAGGAGGCAGATAAGGAGGGAGAATTGGTTCACCAACACCCTGATGTGAAAAGTGACAAACCCAAACCTGGCACACCAATGAAATTTCAGAATCGGTTATGAGTTGTCAAGACTATCAAAGCAGATAGAGCCCACTCTTGAGATTGAGAATCCTTAGATTTAGTGACAAGGAAATTTTCGAGATTTTGTTGGTGTCATGAAGGAAGAAAGAACGCCAACAAAGAATATCAACACCTACTGATGGGTGTTTAGGCTTTACCGGGTCAAGCTAATGACGTTAAAGAAGAGCTTGCTAGGAGGCAACCCAGTTTCTAACTTTTTCTTTTTAATTATTTGTGTGATTTGATTTGATTTTTCTTTGTGTGTTTAAGTTTTCTTTTTTAGGTTATATGCTGCTTTTGATGGCAGTGCTGATAACATCTACTGATGGATGCTTCTCAACATCTACTGATGGATGTTGTTATAAAAGAGGACGGTGAATAGACATCTACTGATGGATGTCACTGTCAGCATTTACTGATGAATGCTATTGGGATAGCATCTACTGAGGGATGCTAGAAGATTTAGGTATCTACTGAAGGATACAGGGAAGCACACCTAACGAAGGGTGTTGGAAAGGTATGCACTTACTGACAAGTGCTAGAAAGGTTTGGGTCAGACTCGTGACGTTAAACAAGCGCTATCTGGGAGGCAACCCAGTTTTCTAAACTTATTTTTTTTTTAATTATGTTATATTTGCTTTTGTTTTTAGAATAGGTGTTGATTTACTTGGTTTAAAACTTATATCTGATGCAATGGGTTGATGATTATTTGCGATGAGTGTGCTTGATGATGCTTTTATATTAATTGATGTTGAGATGATATATGAGATGCTATATATAGTTGGTGGTTCAAAATATGTATGAACATATGCATGATAACATGATTGTGATTATGATATTGGGCAGGATGTGTATTTATGTATTGGAACTTGAAATTAGCATAAGTGAGGTTTTGAACTCCAGAGTTTTTGATTGAATGATTGTTATTACTTTGAAAGCATGAATGACTTTGCCCAGGTTTCTATGATTAAATCACTTACTTGCATTTATCATATGATCAAGGCCATTTTTGATTTAACCCTTTCCTAGCAAATGCAAAAAGTTTCGTCCCAATTAAAAAGAGCACAATGTGTTCTACCCTTTTTGAACCTAAGCCTTAAATAGTATGAGAAAACCCTTTTGCAAATCTTTACCTTGAGTTAAGTTAAGAATTATTGTGTGGTATTGATAAAGGTTCAAGTTTGGGGCTATTGGGAAAGTTGAAAAAGAAAAAGATAAGCATTGAGCTAATGTGTTGAGAAAAACATAAAAAAAATGAAAAAGAAAAAAAAAAGATAAAAAGATAAAATAAGAAGAAAAGCTTAATGCAAAGAAAAGGGAAAGTTGGGAATGAGTGAGATTGGTTGTTTAAAGAGAGCTTGTGTTTAAACTATAAATGTGAATAACTCTCTTAACTCAAGGATTTTGTGATCCAGAAAAACCAATGTTGTTCTTAGCCTAACCACGTTACGAGCCATAAAAAGTCCTTGTGATGATAACTTGCTTGTGAGTATGATTGATTAAGGGTAAATGAAGGGCAAAGTTAATTTGTGTGACATTGTGATAGTAGAGAGAATGAGTCCCTCAATATACACCTGTGTGCTTGAGTGAAACACTTTCCTTGGTGAGGAGTAGTTCTAATTATACATGATTGCATCTAAGTTTGGTTAATTGGTCATTCATGATAATAACATCTATTGGAAAGATTGTGATTATGTGATAAGGGTGGAAAAATAGTTATTTTCATACTTGATTTTGATATTAAAACACACCGTTTATGGCTTAGAATTAGCTTGAAATCATGCATTTTTATTAAATTAGAGAATAAGAGAGTCAAAAATGGTTTTCTTGGTTTTATGCTTGGTTTCCCTTGATTTTGTACGTTTATTGAATGATTTGAAAGAAGGATTGAATTATTAAAGAGTTGTAGTGTAGAAAAGTCAACCAGTCAACCAGAAAAGTCAATCAGTCAACCGAAAAACTTGACTAGTCAACCAGAAAAGTTGACCAAACCGCTGAGCGGCAGTTTTGGGTGCTGAGCGGTCAGTTTTTGGCGTTGAGTGGCAGTTTTGGGCGTTGAGCGGTCCTACGATTAGAGGGAAACCGCTGAGCGATTTACCTAGGCGTCCGGGCGGTTTTTTGTTGTTAATTGGTGGATTCTGTGATCTTTCTGTTATCTTTTTGGCCTATATATAGGCCCAATGCGAATCAAAACTCAATCTTTGGCAGAGGAAGATGACACAACACTCTTTTCACCCCTGGGAGGGGGATTTTGGATGTGGGAGCTCCAACCTAACAAATCTAGGGTTTATCTTTTCATTCTTTCCATTCAATTCATCTAGTTCATCATGATTATGGTGAACTAAATCCTTTGTTGTTGNGGAACAATGTAATCTTTTGAAACTCTCATATATTNAAATTCTTATTTATTTCATATGCTTGTCATATACTTGTTTATCAATTCTTGGGTTCTCATCTTTGCTCAATGCTTTTATTGTTTAACTCATTCATTAAAAGTGATTTGTCTTTATCGATATGGGGACGTACGGCAATATCATGAACTTGTGAGAAATTCCTTGATTATGCTAATACTGCCTAGGGATAGGGGTAGGACGGTCAATTGTATTTGCTTCCGATCGCATTGCATTATTGGTTACTAAGGGAGGCTAAGGATAGCAAGCCGGTAATTAATAATAGGCTCTTTTCACCAAGGGATTGGGTTAAGGGTATACTAGAAAGTTTGCATGGCAATTGGATAAACAAGTGAAGTAAATAAGAAGAGT
>NW_014542547.1:36096-38201 GCF_000741045.1 Vigna radiata var. radiata | reverse complement strand
GAATCACTGCATTTGCATGTTCATTTTTGTTCTTTGCATACACACCTCAACTTAATTCTTTCCTCAAGTCTTACACGATTAGTTTACATGAAAAGTAAGGCCTAAGAGTCCTTTGGGAAACGATACTTAGACTTACCCATTTTATATTACTTGATAACGATCTGGTACACTTGCCAGGGACTTAACAGCAAGCTATATGAACTAGTCCTAGATCGAGAAACTTAACACAAGTATAGTTGGTATAACAAGCTATACGAACCAAAGACACTTGAGTGTGTTAGAGGTTTATCAATCACAGTACACTCCCACAATCCTTGTTGTTATCACTGTGATGCGCTTACTAGGCCATCCACGTGCCCGGTATTCATGAGTGCTCTAGAGATCATGCCAAGATCTCATGCAAGCGGCCCCACTTGACACTCATATAGGTGATTTCATCAAGTGTATGCTGCAAATCATACACCACCCATAATGGATGGGAAGATCATTAAAAACTTTTACACACACTCCCAATTATTTGGGCATACTAAGGCTGAGATATAGATTCTTCTTTATTTTTCATTAATTTAGAATTAGCATCATAAGGGATACTCACTGGGTTTAGGTCATAAAACCCAAACTTCTTAAGAAGTTTCTCAACATATTATTCTTGGCATAGTAATATATTATCTCCATTCCTTATGATTCTAATACCTAAAATCACATTGGCTTCACCCATGTCTTTCATTTCAAAATTTGATCCTAGAAACAATTTAGTTCTAACAACAATCTCATTTCATGTACCGAAAATTAACATGTCATTCACATACAAACATGTAATGACATATTCTCTACTTTCAAATTTAGAATACTATCAATATCATTAAGTAAAAAGCCAAATCTATTTTTTCGAGTAACTAAGTAACATTACATACACTCATATACTTTTTCAATGAGAACTGTCATTCAATAAATCAACTTGAAGATTCATACAACATCAATTCATAATATAATATTATAATTTATCATGGTTTTGAACATTTCCAACTATATATCATCTTTCTCTTTTATACATATCATTTAATTTGACAATTCACTACGATTCATTCAATTTTGTCAATCATATTCACCTTATTTCAAATCAGCCAAAATAACATTAAAATAACATTGAATATCTTAGCTTCAAAATGTACCTCATGTCAAAATTCTTTTCTGATTGGATTTTCATAAAATTAAAAATTCATATACTTATTTATAATGCACCAAAAAGCATATAAAATAATCACCAACGCATCCATGTACATTTCAACAATTTTTAAAGCCCAACAAAACTTTCTAATCAATAATTAACATCACACATGAATCTGTTAATCCAAAAAAAAAAACAGTTGTTATAAATTCCAGCAACTTAACTCCATAATAACCAATCTATATTACCGAACCCTTTCCATAAAAACAACATTCAACCCAAATATATCAGCTTCCAATATACATCTAAATTTCAGTACCCACACATTATTAAACCTTTTTCTACTCAGGAAGTTTCTAGAGTTTAAACAATATAATGGTTATTATAACTACACCAAAACATATACATCATATAAACTTATTAGCCTAGAATTTCAACATGTTTAAAAGTCTAGAGGGGATTCACTTTCACAACCCGAAACCACAGTGCATCAAAACTCTAACTTAACCAAAAACAACCATTCAAACAACAATTTCTTATTAACCAAAAATTTCCATAACTCTCCATCACACAACTCATGTAATATATCATGTGTAGAAACGTAGAAGTGACCGAAAAGTCTAATTAATTGCTTCCAAAGACAGATATTTACTGATTCTAAATTATTAGCAGTTATAACAATTCATACCCATCCGACATGAACAAAGAAAAAATGTTGAACAAACCATTTGCACCGCAAAACATCATTTACCACGCATCCATACCAAAACCATGATTAAAAAGTTAGCTTCCCTACCTTTTTCACTTTTGACAATAAAGAGATTGAAAACCTAAGATTTCAATCGCTTATATATATATATATATATATATATATATATATATATATATATATATATATATATATATATATATATATATATATATATATATATATATA
>NW_014542547.1:29905-33886 GCF_000741045.1 Vigna radiata var. radiata | reverse complement strand
GTATTTTATTTGGGAAGGAACAAATTTTTTTAAATTTTTTAAAAAATTAGGACTAAATTGAGACAAAATAACAATACAAGGACCAAATTGGAACAAAATAAATATACAAGGACCAAATTGAAACAAACGCAATGACACGTGGTTTGACAGTGACACGTGGCACTGTCAGTGCCACCTCACATTGTCATTGCTATGTGGCACAATGTCAACTTGCCACGTGGCAAATTTTATTTTTAAAAGAAAAAAAAATAAAAATAAAAATAAAAATAATTAAAAATATATTTAAAAAATTCAAAAAAATCATGAGCTGACACGTGTCACCATTTTTAACGGTGTTAGTACGAAACTAACGACAGTGACTTAATTGCTTCAATTTTTCAAAATTAGGGACCCAATTGAGAAAAAGAAAAAATGAAGGACCTAATTGAAAAAAGTCACCGAAAATAAGGACTATCAGAATGATTAAACCTTTTTTGAATTGTGTTTGAGGATTCTTTTTACACCTCATTGAGTTTATCCTGCACCTCCTTTTTATTTTTTTTTATATTTTTAACTGTATCTATGTCAGAGGCTGAATCTTTTTCTCTAACGCACATCAAGCACCATTCCTTTTTCCTACGCTGCATTTCATATTTGCAAATTTGTACACGGACATGCACAATGATATTTTAACAACTCTTTTTAACAACTTTTTGACAACAGAACACGTGTCACCATTTTATTGGTCTGTTTGAATGTATTCTAAAAAAATATATGAAACGGACCAATCACAGACTACCACATATGCGTTGTCAAAAAGTTGTCAAAAAAGAGTTATTAAAGAGACTTTTTCCTTCCTACACCCCCTTTCTCTTTCCTTCCTTCTCTTTTTATCGCATCTCATTTTTCAAAGCCTACACCCTCTTTTTTTTCTCCTCTTTTGTGGCGTTCCTTCCCTCCCCTCCTCCCTCATTTCCTTTACCATTTCTTTTGTCATGCCCATGAAGAAAAATTGGAAAAGAAATGTTTTTTCTGTACTGATTTTCTCACTGTTTAGTGATTTTATTTCAGAAAAATCAAACCGGATTTGGAAAATGGCTGCTGCAAAAGGGTTAGTCCTGTTACGTCCTATTACTTTTGTGACTGAAAATGTCAAAAAGCTTGAAGAAGTTCGTGCCATCTTGGGGAATTCCATTCCTTTCCAGCAGCTCAAAATTGATTGTAAATAATAATAATAATCACTCTTCCGCTTTTCCTTTTAAATTTCTTTTTCCATCTTGAGTTGTTTATTCTTTCCCTCTACTTGTCTATTATGTTGAGACGTTTAGGGAGTGTTTGATTTCTAATTTCAAAGGCTGTTTTTAGGATTGAAAAATGCAACTAAAGAAAGTTTCTCAAACCACTAATGTGGAGGGTGGAGCAAGGGGTATAACAGAGTGCAGAAAACACAACATAAAAGTGGGAGAAGAAAAAAAGAAATGAGAAAACATCTTTTAGAGTATTCCTCCCTATACTTCCTTACCTTCTTCCCACACCTCTAATTTTACCATTTTATCCTTTATTTAATAAAGTTAAAACCTAACTAATGATTACTTAATATTAAAAAAAAATACTTTAATATAATAATATAAGTTTTCAGAAAATAAAACAAAAAAGGAAAACCTAAAAAATCTTGACTTTGTATATCAGCATAAAGGGGTTGACATTCATTTGTATCCATGATAGCAGAATCCATACATCTAAACAGAGCTTACGGCCATCCTTAAGAGTAATATATCCTGCCTCTTGCGACTCCATTCGCTCACAACTGCAACATCATGGAGTACAGTCATGTTCATGAGAAGGGCAATATTTCTGGACCCAGAATGGATGTGCCCTATGTTTAATAACACCAGCAGGATTTGTTGGAATAAAGTGCTTGCAAACAACACATTTTGGGTGGTAGCTTTCCTTATACATGATTTATGGTAAGGGTAATTCCCAGATGTGGAGAACTCATAATCAGAGATTGGTAGGTTGCAAGCTCGGCAGCGGAAGCATTCAGGATGCCAAAATGCGTTCAAGCAATTAAGATATCAGTCATGCTCGCAAGCCAACCTCACCTCCACTTCCTCTGTTGCACCTCGCAAAATCGGCTAACAGCAACCGCATCTCCCAAGTGTGCCTTTCCTCAGCCGCATCTCCCAAGTGCGGTTCTGCAAAGCAACAGCCGCACCTCCCAAGTGCGGCTCCCCTCAATCGAACCTCCCAGGTGCGGTTCTGCGATCTGCGCACCTCCCTGCCTCATATCTAAACCTAGATTGCCCAAATAATCCCCAACCCCAACTCTAAGGATAGTTCAAATTAAATGGTGAAAATGGTTACAAAGAAAGAGGAAGGAGGACAGAGGAAAATGAGAAGAAAAAAGAAGGGGATGTAGGATTTTTAAGATGTGAAATGTGACGGTGGGAAAATGAGTGGAAAAGGTGTGTAAACTTTGTCAAATCATGGGTAGCAGTTTTTTTTTTAAATCAAAATATTTTTCAAGGCTTGAATTAGAAATATAAAAAGAATGAAAGGTGTAAGACGATGTTGGTGAGGACGAGAGGGATGAATTTGAAACACTTGTTTTTAAAAATAAATTTCAAAACTTTATTCATTTTTTACTAAGAAATTGGTTGGTCAGTGGTGTGCACAGTATAACTGAAGTTGGATGTACGGTTCCCTTAACCACAATTCGATCTTCCGTTGGTGACTGTCGTGCTTTGAAGTGTGGTCCTATAAAACCGGTGTATGATCATTAAATTTATTCTAAACTTTAATAAATAAAGAGTAAATATATAAAATAGTTTAACAAATGAAAGGTAAATATGTAAAATGGGAGGCACGTGTAAGAAGGAACACTCGTTATGTTTTCTCGAAATGATTATTCCTGTATGCCGACGGCTGTTCCTTTTTGTGATTCTTTGGTCATTTCCGGATATTGGCATTTCACATATCTATTTTTTACTTATGACAACACTAATGTCATGGGTGAGTATATATATATATATATATATATATATATATATATATATACATGGGGTTTGTTAACATGTGTACGTCTGTTTTTTAGTTGGTACATCTTAACAATGTGTATCGGATTATAGTAGACAAAAATACCCTTATATATTATGGAATCTAAGTTTTAAAGTCAAGGATATTTAAATAATTTTCATTCTCAAAAACTAAAAAAAAAAAACCCAAACCCTTACTTACCTCTCTTATTCCTCTCAATCCTTTCTCTTTTATCTCTCTCACTTCAACCTTTTCTCTGTCATCTCTACTCTAGCCCCAATTAAAAAAAAAAATCAGAAACACTGGCTGTTAAACAATTTCTTACAAAAAAAATGGCTTTATAATGAGTTTTCATTTTATAATTTTTGTCTTATCTAATTTTATCTAATTTTCACAAGCATAATGACATATGAAGGAAAAGGTAATTCGCTTGGAAAAAATCAGAAACACTGGCTATTAAACAATTTCTTACAAAAAATGATTTTATAATGAGTTTTCATTTTATAATTTTTGTCTTATTTAATTTTATCTAATTTTCACAAGCATAATGACATCAGAAGGAATTGGTAATTGCCTTGAAGGTTTTTTAAGAGATGACGATTCAACATCTGCAGATCCTGAAATTAGAGAGGTTAGTGAAGATGATGAAATTGAAGAGATCTTGAATGAACCTTTGCCTGAAGGCGAATATGCCAATGACTCAACTCTTTACAAAGGTAAATCGTTTAACGATGAGTATTTCTATTTTTTTGTTCAGTTGGATCTATCATAGGATGATAGAGAAAAGGTTGAAATGAGAGAGATGAAAGAGAAAGGATTGAGAGGAATGACAAAGGTGAGTAAGGGTTTGGGGGTTTCTTTTTTTTTTTTTTTTGTTTTGAGAATGAAAATTATTTAAATATTCTTGATTTTAAAACTTAGAATCCATAATATATGAGGGTATTTTTGTCTACTATAATCCGGTAC
>NW_014542547.1:0-29575 GCF_000741045.1 Vigna radiata var. radiata | reverse complement strand
CATGAATTCTAAGTTTTAAGGTTAAGGGTATTTTAATAATTTTCATTCTCAAAATTAAAAAAATAAAAAAAGAAACCCCCAAACCTTTACCCACCTCTCTCATTCCTCTCAACCTCATCTCTTTCATGTCTTTCACTCCAACCTTTTCTATGTCATCCTTACTCTAGCCCCAATTGAAAAAAAATCAGAAACACTTGCCTTATTTTAATAATTTTCATTCTCAAAACTAAAAAAAGAAACCCCAAACCCTTGCTCACCTCCTTCATTATCTCAATCCTTTCTCCTTCATCTCTCTCACTCAAACATTTTCTCTGTCATCTATGCACTAGCCCCAACTAAAAAAGCACTCATTATTAAATAAAATGGTTAGAGAAAAAAAAATACTTACATAAATAAAAAAGTTAAAGCACCTAATTTTTTTCTTTCTATAATTTTAAATAAAATTTCAAGATTTAGAATTTTTATTGTTTGATTTTATGGTTGAGAATTTTATTGTATTTTGATTTGTTTTATCTTTAGTAAAGGAAAACAAGTTAATGAATTTCTACCCAAAAAAATTAAATGGCCACGGAGCAATGTTACGTAGTAGTCTCAGAATGTAAAGGAAGGATGCTAATAAGTCTTGGTGCAAGTTGTGCCCGTCGGCTGAAATATATATAGTGGAGATAATGAAATTAAAGAGATTTTGAATAAACTTTTTTCGGAAGGTGAATATGTCAATGACTCAACTCTTTACAAAAGTAAATCGTTTAATAATGAGTGTTTTTTTAGTTGGGGTTAGTGCAGAGATGATAGAGAAAATGTTTGAGTGAGAGAGATGAAGGAGAAAGGGTTGAGAGGAATGAAAGAGGTGAGTAAGAGTTTGGGTTTTTTTTTTTTTTTAGTTTTGAGAATGAAAATTATTAAAATAAGACAAGTGTTTCTGATTTTTTTCAATTGGGGCTAGATTAGGGATGAGAGAGAAAAGATTGAAGTGAAAGAGATGAAAGAGAAAAGGTTGAGAGGAATGAGAGATGTGGGTAAGGTTTGGGGGTTTCCTTTTTTATTTTTTTTATTTTGAGAATGAAAATTATTAAAATACCCTTAACCTTAAAACTTAAATTTCATGATATATAAGGGTATTTTTGTCTACTGAAACTCGGTACACAGTGCTAAAATGTACCAACTGAAAAACAGGCATACCCAAATTAACAAATCCCATATATATATATATATATATATATATATATATATATTCTCATTTAATTTTTTATTTAGTTTGTAATTAGTTTTTGTGTTTAAATGTTGTTTTAATTAGAATTTATTTTAACATAATTAAATGAATTAAAGATATAGATATGTTAAAACTAACCTTTTTAGTTGTATAAATAATTTTTTTTTGGTTATTTTAAGATGTTTTTATGCAGTTGAAACCAAGTTAAGAAGATTGCATAAAAAAAAAGAAAAACATTAAAAAATAAAGAAATTTGATTGAACCAAAGTGAACTTTATCTAGTTAAGAAGAGAGAATAAAGAACAAAAATTGTACCTTGTTGTTTTTTTTATCTTTTTTACTCAAAAAAATTTTGATTATACATTAATATTTATGATAAAAGATAATTTAAAATAAATATATCTTTAAATATTTTATTTAATATTTTAAATAGTTATCTTATTTAATAATATTATAAAATATAAAAAAATAATCATCATTAAATCTTTTTAAATTTAGCAAGATTTTCTTAAATATTTTTTAAATCTATATGACAACCAAATATATCTTAAATATATTTAATTTATTTAGAAGATAATTGGAGAAGATTATATTATCAAAAAGAATATTAGAGCAACACAAAAGGAACACTAGTGCAAAAACGCTTTTTAACGTCACCCAGAAGATGTCGGTTTGCTGTTAATCCGACGTATATGAGTAGACGGTGGCATTATAGTAAATAGTTTGGTAAACTAGACGTCGGTTTTAAGGAAAGACGACGTCTATGATATTGTAGACGTCTCCACTGCCACAATCCGACGTCTAATGGCCTGAGGTAGGTGAGAAGACAGTCCAGTGACGTCAGTGTTAAAGGGGGCCAACGTCTATGTGGCTGCTATTAATGCTCTTCACCTAATTCCTAGACGCTTAGACGTCACGTAGTCAAAAGGCGACGTCTAAGGCCTTTTTGGAAGGCGGGAAGACAAAAAATTCTTCAATTTAGACGTCGGTGTTGAGGGGAAGCGACCTCTATGTGCTTGTAATTAATTATGTTCACCAAACTCGAAGGACTTAGACGTCGGCTAGAAGAGCACCGACGTCTACTCTATTATAGACGTCGGCGCCCCATCACAATTGTTGTGAACATCCCTGACAGGAAATCAAACATCAATCGGTTCAGCTTCCTAGAAGTCGGCTCCCCTCAAAACCGACGTCTAATGGGTATTCCAAAAGTCAGTTTAAATGTTAACTTGGACGTCATATTAATGAGATAACCGATGTCTATAGTCACATAGACGTCGGTTTTTGGAGAAACCGACGCCCAATTTCATTTTAAATAAACCGCAAACTCTTCGCGGCATTCAGTTTCTGATATCGTCTTCCTCTTCTCCTTTTTCTCTCGCGGCACCTCTTCTTTTTCTCGCTTGCGACACCTCTTCTTTTTCTCTCTTGCGGCATTCTATTGCTGTTTTTGATATGTTTATCGTCTTCCTCCTTTCCTATTTCTCTCTTGCGGCATTGCATCCCAGGTGCGTGGTTTTTTTTTTATGCTTACCGTTTAAACTTTGTTTAATCTTTCATCGATTATCTTCTGGTTCAACTGATTAAAATTTGCTTTCTTTGTGTTGTGTTTTAGTACAGTTTTGTTCCTTTCTTGGGGTAACGTAGTAACACATTCTCCATTTACTAGCTGCCTCCCAGAAAAAGCGGCGTCTTGTGAATTTCTTTTGGTCGTTTCAACCCAAAAACGACCTTAGGTCGTTGCCTAGTTATTGTTTCACCGTGATTTTTCCCTCTTGCGGATGAAAATGGAACTAAGCAACAACCCAGGTTCAGTTTTGGGTTGAAAGGACCCATAAGAAATTCAAAAGACGTAAGCTTTTTTTTTTGGGGAAACTAGCAAAAGGAGATTATGCTACTAGGCTATCCAAAGACGGGAACAAAACTGTACTAAAACACAACCACTGGATTAGACGTCGGTTAATATATACACCGACGTCTATAGTACCTTTTAGACGTTAGTCAGTGTCATTTTCGAAGTCTTTAGTGCCTCTTTGACATCAGTTATTGCTCAGACCGACATCTATACAATGTCTTTAGACGTCCAGTTAGTCCTACTCCGACGTTTAGTGACGTCGGATATGGCACTGACTGACGTCACTATAGACGTCGGTTATATTCATATCTGACGTCCCATTGACGTCATCGGAAATGACGTCGGTTGTATTGTAAACGTTAAAAGCCTAAAATAATCGACGTTAATCAGCGTTTTTCCACTAGTAGAAGAAAAATGTCTAGTCCAATTTTTATATCAAGAAATTCAGGAAAACACATCAAAGAAATTTTGGTAACCCTTTTGGAACTTAATTTTGACCTCTTCATCTTCCATATTCATCTCCCTCTTTTATTGTATTTTTATGTTATTTTTATCATTCATGGAGTGTTAAACATTTAGGTTGGTTTTGCTGTAATTTCTTAATTAGATTTTGAAGTTAGATAAAATAAATTTGTTTGTTCTTTTGATTCTTGTTGTGATTTATTTTAATCTATGTGTTTTGTATATTTATTAAGTAAAAGTAATTATTTTTACATTGTAACAATTTAACAAGTTGCTAAATTTACATATCATAATCATTTTGGTCTAAGAGTTTTTTTTTTTTTTTTTTTAATTGAGAAGTTACTTTCATTAAAGTGAAAAAATTTCATATGATTAAATGAGTTTTTTCCAATAATTGAAAAATTAAATTACTTTGATTAAAGGTGTAAAGTTGAATTAATCAAAAAATTACTTTGGTTAATTAACTTTTACCTTTATATAAAGAAGTATAGAAATAGACATGATTAGACATAGTAATTATTTCCTTCTTTCATTCATTATTTTGTTATTTAATATTTTATTTATTTTATTTATCTTAATATTCTTCTATTACTTTTATTTTATTTCAGTAAACCTTTGTATAAATTTTATAAGAACTAATTGGTTAAAAATACATTATGTGATCGATCATTGGGAGGTGACTTAGTCTTCACTTTACCCTTTCAAATTTGTTAGCTACAAGCTTGAAAATAATGAAATTGTGTTTAGTTGAATAGTGTTAATTTGATAACGTCAACTATAACTTATCAAATTTAACATTGTTGTTGTTGGGAATCATGGATAAAATTTTTAACATTTTAGTTCTTATTTTACTTTTTCTATTTTTTATTTATTACTAACTTTTTTTTATCTCTTCTAACATTTTTCATTTATAAATTTTCTTTAATTATTTTAGTTTTTTAAATCTATTATTTTTAAAATCTTAATTTTTGTTTAAGGAATTTTGTTGAGAAATTTGTGAAAATAGTTCAGGAACACTTTGTTTAACTATGAACAAAGCATTATTAAGATAAAAAGCATTTATGAGAATTTATTAGATGATACAAAGAATGATCACTATTAATACTTATTATGAAAATTTTTAACATTTCTAATTGTAGTAGTAGTTTTCTAATTGTAGTAGAAGTAGTTGATTAGATAATATGATTCACGAAACAAAAAAGATAAACAATTGTTCTATATTATATTTAGTCTAACATATATTTATAAAGCAAAAGTACTCTTATGAATATATCAAACGACACAGTTCTAGAAATCATAGTATCGACCATACTGATCAGACAACTCAGTATTAGAAACCTGAACAGATGAGTGCACTAATCAGACAAGTATTGTCACCAGATGACCACACTCATCAGATGCAATACTCACATTCACGCTGAAAAGTCTTAATCATATCATAGATTATCTTTATCTTGTTGTTGCTCTTTTAATATTAACTTAGTTGTATTATATTATTTAAATTGGTTAATCTTATTTAAGAGTCAAAATATTATCAAGGTACAATGTACACAATTTATCTTTTTGATAATTATAATCTGAAAATAATATTTTCAAATTAATGGTCATTTTATACGCATATATGAATATAACCATCACATAATGTCTGCATTTTATTTTAAACAACTTATCTATTTTTGCATATTTTTTGTTTAGAATTTTGTAAGCTCAACTTCATTTTACTCTGATTCTATATGTGCTAATAGTTAATACTTTTCAATATATCCTTTCCTTTTTAAGTTACCTATATATAAGCATGTGTTTTTATTTAAAAATATTAAACTCAACTTGAGGTTGCTCTAAATTTTACACGAGAATTACATTTTATAATATGTGTACTCTTTATTTTGCATGGGGATTAAGTTTCACGATCTGTATTTAAGCTACTTTTTTTATATTTGCATTTTACTTATTTTCAAAATATTTTAAGTTAATCTTCATTTTTCTTTGATTCCATATATTTGTCTTTTAAACTGTCTATATCTACACGTACTTGTGTTAAATAATTTCAACCTAACTTGATGTTATATGGAGATTACATTTTATAATATGTTTGCATTTTATTTTAAACTTTTTTTATATGTTCATGTTACTTTTGTTTAGAATGTTTTAAGTTGAATTTTGTTTTGCTCTATATGTCAATATCTTTCTATATATGTCTGCATTTTAAGCTAGCTGCATATATTTAGGTTTAAGAATGTGATCACAAAGATCACAAGCTTTTATTTATTAGAAATTGTTAGCATCTTATAACATATACAAGTATATAAACTCTTTTCTAGTTTGTTAGATACAAAAAGCTTTTAATAGCCTTTTGTCACTTAATAATTGATCACTTTCCTATCTTCTTCTTCAAAAGGATAGCCTTACATAGAGTTTGGAAGAAGGAACATTACCAATCTCTTTTTAAGTTTTTGAACTTAGATAAATTTCATCTTTTTTTTCTTTGAGTGTGGATGTAGAGGTGTATTAAATGCGTTCCATGTATTACTAAATGTCAATGTTTTTTTTAAGCAATATTTTGATAGTTAAGAGTACTTGATAGTTGACTCTACTTATCAACACTAGATCAGAAAGTTTTTTACTCAAAATGAAGTAAAAACAAAGGTTGTACAATGTAGATAATTGAATTAGAGTTGACATAAACTTGTTACAAAATGATTGTTAAAATAAAATAACTTTAGCTGTTATTCCAAGAGATCTTGAACAAACTTGCGCTTTACGAATCATCTAAGCAATCAAAAGATGAAGACATTCCTGACAATACAATAATAATCTTCAACAACTTTTTGATTAGGTACAATATAAGGTTAAAATTGGTGTACACTTTCATCTCTTGAATATTTCACTTATAAGACAAGGTTAAAATTGTAATGTGTTGTAATGTTTATTAGATAAAACACTTGGGTTTTATATCAACTCTTTTTCACAATTTCTTCTCTTTTAATCAAAGTATCTTCATGCTTTGTATTTTGTTGTAACAAACACTTAATCAAAACTAGAGGGATGTTGAAAATACAATTTCTCATAGATGATGAGTATCGGATGTTTAAGAGATTGTGTCTGTTTTTGTTCAATAGATAAAAATAGTTGATAACAAACATTAGTATCCATGTAGAAAAAATGTAATACTTCAAAAGTGCATCAAGATATATTCACATTAATCAAATTTCTTTTATTAACATACATAATTTGAAACATGAACATACTTCTTTACAAGCATGTACACTATATTTATACCTAGAATAAATTTGCCAAGCTTGCGATTGGAACAATAGATTGGATCGTATGTTGATGTCATTGAATAGCTTGTGATGCCCGTTATCGAGAGGGCTATGTATGTTCTATTGATATGATGGCTACATTATTCATTACGCACCAAGGGAATTGGTGGAGGTTTACTATGGTTTGTTGCAGTATAATAGCATTATGAGAATTGGATAATGTGCTAAACTCTGTCATATTCTTCCGCCATGATTAATACAACAAGAGATGTCCAGCCAGTAAATGGATGCGACCCTTTTCCCTCACCGCTATTCTGATCATACTGTTCCCATAAAAATCCAGTCTCTTGATAATTGCGTACTATATTTCTGCAGTAAGACAAATTATTTTTGAAAACCAACCGACATATATATATATATATATATATATATATATATATATATATATATATATATATATATATGTAAGGTATCCAACGAAATCAAACGATACCTAATTAAATTGCTTCTCAGGTCTTTGTAGATAGCTTTGGCTCTGTCCTGATATGGTCCATTCTCTAAAAAATTCATAAAAAGGTATGAATGAAGTGAAATATTTGCAGATATTTTGTCTAGGGCCTGTTCTATTCATATTACCTTTGGAGTAATGGTGGAGCGCTGAAAGAACTCTGTAATTTATGTTTATCCAAATTTGACCTCTCCAGTATGGGCCCTCAGACTCTGAGTTGAATTTCATATACAAGGAGCTGTGAAAAGCAATTAGGTTTCAGTTCACCAAAATCAACATAGGCTTAACAAGATCACTCAACTAAATCTATTAAAGATACATTTGAGCATAACTTGTAGACCTTGTGGTGGCAAGCGATCGTAGTCCATAGTCAGTCCAAAAGAGGCTGTGATTTGAAATGAGTTCAAGCTGCTTTTCCAGAATCCATGATCCCTGAATGAGATGGTCGTAGTAAAATATGCATCTAAGTGTGAAGTCAGTCAAGCAAGGGATAGCTTCATAATTCTTAGCATAAAAATTTCATAATGTTGATGATAGGTTCATTACTTACAGATGGAATGATCTTCCCCATGAATGGGAATAGGCTAACATAACCAATGTGAGGAACCAATCTCAATACAGGTCTCTCTGAAACATCCCTGACAAGCTGGCGATCAGTATGGTTGTGTCCTATATCCACATCTTTCCATTTAAGTTGAACCTAGCATGGTTAGCACGTCAAGAATATCTCAAACATTAACAAGGACCCATGCATTGTTAACCTTACGTAAACAACTAAACATTTACCTTTTCTGTATGATTCCCAAAGTCAAAATAAGCTCCATATGCATCATCAAAATGCATCTGTAAATTGCGAAAGGAGAATGAGAAAATATTCCAAGTACATGCAGTGTTCATAGTTGAAGGTTTAATGCGTGTAAACGCAGCGCGGGTTCTTAAGAAGTTCGTATTCCTCATAATTTTAGAGTTATGATAAGATGATACATATTCATTTGACGCATACAAGTCATAAAAAAAAAAGAAGTAAACTTTAATATAAATGAATGTAAAAATTTTAACTTTAATATTAAATGAATGAATGTAAAAATTTAATGTTTGTGAAAGTATCATTTCAGATAATTTTCTAATAATGATGAGTCTCATTTACATTATCTATATTGTACAGAAAAAGTCAGGCAAGCGTTGCTGATCAAATTGGAACACTTGATCTACCATTTTTGCAGAAAAGCTTAATAAAAATAAATAATAAGGAAATAAAAAAGTTTCTTTTCCAGGTTATTTCTAATTCTCTTTCCTCGTTCTTCCTCCCTCAGATTCTCTCTCCTCTTGATATTCACTATTTGCTCATATTCACTACTGCATCACCAACAACAAATTGCAACAACTCCGAACAAAGGGAGAGAGGGAGCAAAGGTGAAATACCTGGTTCAGTAACTTGATATCTGATAGCAATTGAGCAGTGTAACCATAATTCTGCGTCATTCATTTCATTAAATATATCAATTAACTTAGGTCATTCAACTTTCTGCCACGAACATTTACGCTATTTGAAATCTAAAATTCACAACGTATTATTAAAACATTGTTGAATTTATTCTTCAAATTCATACCATGGCAGGTGTAGTTTCCTTCTCCAATAACTCTTCAATGGAATGCAAAGATTCTGCTGCAAGTAATATCCAACATCTAAGATCCACATGGCGTTCGTCTGCAGTCGGGTGTGAAGCACGCGGATAATCATCAAATCCAGAGGACAGTGTCTGGAAATGCCAGAAATAATGTTTGTTATTTTTCATGTGTCTTCATTAAGGACACGGAGCTCTTTCTCAAATAACAGACGCAACCACTGATTATTGTATTAAGCATTGCTTCTATTTGGGGCATGGCAGTGGTTGTTTTGGTCAAGTTAATCTGCTGAGCAATACGTATAGTTCGGATTGAAATTGCACACAAGTACAGAGCCAAAAAAAAAGCATGAACCTTGGGATTTAATTCATATATAGTCTTATTGTTTCGTCCATGCCAATAGTAGCTGCTCATCTGTTTCCCTGGTAACAGTAAAAGGGGATGATGGAAGTTCAGAAAAACAATATATTTCCAGCGCACAATCAGAACATAGGTGCATTTATAGAGCATACCTGATTGAGTTGTATGGAACCAATGGAACCATGCTTCTAATCGAACAAAAGCTCGCTCCAGGAATGCAAGGATGTCAGTTTTATCCAATGCAGTAAACTCATTATTCTTCAAGCCATTTATTATATCTAAAAAAAACCACTTACAGAAATAAATAAATAAAATCTTGTTCCATGCCACAAACTGTATAAATGCGGGGCGATAACCTCGTGCTGCATATGATTTATACAGCATAAAAAAAGTTTCCATTTTCAGCAGCATCAACGTTTTAAACAAGTAATCAACATCGCCCCGACTATGTTAACCATATTTCCGACCTAAAGTAACATTTATTGATGTAATGTACTTCATATAAATTGTCAAACGGTTTCCATAAAGTTATTACTAACAAACACCTAGGTTATCTTTGGCTAACCGTGCTAGAAACTTAGAAGTTGAAAAAACTAACTGAATGGGCTTAAGCTACTTTAAAAAATATTTTTGGATGAAAATGCCTATAACTATTTCTTAGAAAAAAAAAATCCTTTTAGTAAGTTAAAACTAATTTATACATAAATTAATATTAGAAATTTAGAAAATTACATAAGAAATTTTTTACAAATTAACTTTTAGATAAATTTATTTTATTTTATTTTTCTAATTTTTATCACCTAGAAATCTTTACTAGGTATTAGTTCATATAAATTCTAGGTGGAATTTTAAGTTACAGTAGCTTAAAAATGTAAAAATGACCGATCTAGGTATCTTTATACAATATTTTTATAAAAAAAATATTTTTTTATTGATAAAATATATTTACTTTCAATTTATAATATTTTATTTGTAAATAACTTATATTTATTTTAGGTTTAGTTTTTATAAATTTTTCATTTTTCATATTAAGTATTTATTATTAATTTTATATTATATTTTATCATATTTCTATTCTCATTTAAAATATGTAAAATAACTTAGTTTTAAATTGACAAAAGATATTTAAAAAAAGAAGTAAAAATAGCTTTAAAAATACAAAATATATGACGAAATATAACAAAAATGAAACAATTTATAATCCTGAAATAGTAAAATAAATATGCTAAATAATATAATAGTTGAAATGAATAATATAATATTAAAGTATCTAAAGAATAATAGTAATTATAATCATCTATAATTATAATCACCTTGTTTTGAATACTTTCTTCAGTAAAACATTAAAATATAATCATGTCTTATGAATAGGTAAAGAAAATAAAATAAAAAATTATGCTCTACATAAAAATCTTAATAAGTATGAAAAGTTGGAAACTAGTTTTGAAAAATGTCAGTTCTAGTTTTTTAAGAAACGTCAAACGTTACAAGCTATTAAAAAAATTATTTGAGATATTAAATATTAACCACACAAGCTTCTTAGTTAAAATAACAAAAGATAGAAACTAATTGAAATGAGTACAAACGTGGCTTATAGTCACACAAGTTTTTCAGTTTGTAAAATCAGGAAACCAGCTGTAACGACGACACATGCCATTCAACAGTTATATCAATAACACGCAAAAAAAATGTTACAATTAACAAGGGTACTTATTACAGAAGAGAAACAGAAAAATTCACACACAACAAAACCAAGTCTAAGTGATGCTAGCTAGAACTCAATGGGAACATATACTTAAACCTCTTTTTGAAATGGAAAGGATCCTTATATATTAACAACTATATTTTAACAAACTTTTTACAATATCACGTGTCAGTTTGTTTGGAATAAAATTAAAATGCGACTTTGAAAAGATCATAGGGTTAAGATATTGTTTATTCTAAAATTATCTTTGTTCGTAGTTGACCTCTTTCTATTCTCTCATAATCCTCATTTCTCGTTCTCTCTCTTCATATGGTTTTCTCTTTTGATTTTCGTGCTCTCTTCATTGTCAAAAAATTATAAATATTGACTATGGTCACTCAAGTGATCACAGTTGACTCCTATAGTACAATTTTTTGTACAAAACCTATTTTTTTTTCGTGTAATCATTTACAAGGTATATGTAAACGATTACAAGTGTGTTTTTGGTCTACACAAGTTTCAAGACTTCACCCAAGTTGGTCATCTAAGCAATAATGTTTCTTTCCTCCATGATGGAGTGCCCAAACATAACTTCCTAGCCAATATTTACACTTAAACACCAAAAATGAGTGTAAACCACTAGATAAATGGCAAAAAGTTATAAATATTGACTATGGTCAGTTAGGGTACCACAGCTGACTCCTACAGTATAACTTTCTGTACAAAACTCATTTTTTCTTCGTGTAATCGTTTACGAGGTATGTGTAAACGAACAATGTTTCTTTTCTCCATGATGGAGTACCCAAACATGACACTTCCCAGCTAGTACTCACACTTAAACACCAAAAACAAGTGTAAACCATTGGATAAATGGCAAAAAGTTATAAATATTGACTATGGATAGTCAGGTTACCACAATTGGCTCCTGCAATCCAAGTTTATGTACAAAACCCATTTTTTCTTTGTGTAATCGTTTATGAGATTTTGTAAACGATTACCAATGTGTTTTTAGCCTTCACAAGTTTGAGGATTTCACCTAAGTTGGTCATCTCACCAACAATGTTTCTTTCCACTATGATGGAGTGCCCAAACATGACTTCCTAGCCAGTATTCACACTTAAACACCAAAAACAAATGTAAACCATTGGATAAATGTCAAAAAGTTTTAAATATTGACTATGGTCACTTAGGTTACCACAACTAGAGTACAACTTTCTGTACAAAACCGATATTTTCTTCGTATAATCATTTATGAGGTGTGTGTAAACGATTACGAGTGTGTTTTTTGCCTACACAAGTGTCAGGACTTCAACTAAGTTGGTCATCTCACCAACATTATTTCTTTCCTCCATGATGGAGTTTCCAAACATGTCTTCCCAGCCAGTACTCACACTTAAACACCAAAAACAAATGTAAATCATTAGATAAATGTCAAAAAGTTATAAATAATAATCATGGTCACTTAGGCTACCATAGCTGGCTCCTGTAGTACAACTTTCTCTACAAAACCTATTTTTTCTTCGTGTAATCGATCACAACCCTATTGTAAACGATTACCACAGAAAATATTACACAAGTTTGTCTTCAACTCACCTAAATTGATACCAAACCAAGACATAAACAACATCAAATAATCAATGTAATCACTTAACACAATCATCCATTAAAAAAAGTGACGTTGCGCATTACTTAGTCAACAAAACACACCCAACATACATGAAATCACATCGCACATTAAGTAATCATGAAAGCTAACATTATATTGCAATAAGAATTTGTACATAAATATCGTTGTTTGTTATAAAGCCAAAAATTCATCAACAATTCATATTCCTGTAGCGCTTGCATTCTTCTAATGTTGTTGATGTCGAGGATCCAGTCTCATACATATTTCTTTCTAATTCCAAGCAACTCCTCTTGAAACCAAAATTTTTCACTTTAGAAATTAACACAATCATCAACTATTTCTAATAATCATAATGTTACTTACATTGGTAAATTGAGGCATGCTTTTCCCATTGTATTTGTCCCCACAATCCAACATTTCCATTGCTTTCAACATTATAACACCACAATCATGTTTGAAAGAATGCAACCTCAACATATATCAGTTCTCACAAACTATATTAATTACAACACCAAATATTTAAAGGCAATGGTTATAACAACTTACAAGTTTGGTTGGGATGAAATATTTTCTTGTTCAACAGCAAAAGGTCAAATCCTCCCTTCGAGTCTATTGTACAAGATGCCAAAAAATACTTCAAGATTTTCGACCTACCAAATACGAAGTACAAAAGCAAGTCAAACAAATCCCACAATAAATGACATTAAAAAGTTTATTTGGAAACACAAATTATGCAAACATACAACTAATTTATCAATCCTTTTCCGATCTTTGATACCCCTACCCAGTGAGTTAATGACAAATATCTGTAATGTTCTAAGTTTCAGTGAATAGCACAACCAATGATCATCATGTACAAATGGCATAAACAATTACAAACAAAGAAAACCAAATGTCAATACATGAACAAAAAAAATTGGGAAAACATTGTTCTTGCAAATTAAAGCTAATTCACAAAGTCAGCTGTGACAATGTCTCCAAGTCCAAAAATATCATAACACATATTAGAGTTGTAATTATGAAGTGTAAACACATGTCGATTATGGGACGTCTCCTATAATCATGGAGAATATGGTTTTGCGGACAATATCAAATTCATCAATCCACAATGCCTTATATATAATCTCTATCATCAAAGATATGTTATCATCAAAAATTTTATTTTCCCCGTATGATGGATTAAATAGAATCTCTTAACAACTTCGTACGACCTTTTCTCAAAGTACATAAAAATTGTAGTAGGAAATAACACCATCTACAGAATGAATGGTGATAAATTATCATTAACACAATGAAAATTGTACAATCAATAACATAACTATGAACATTTAACATAAAATCATGTCACATAATAGTTACCATGTTATTTACGTATCTGGTTGGCCTTAAAGTGTAGCATGAAGTTGTGCTCAAGGTCTGACCAATTATTTTGGATACAATTATGAAAAAACAAGAATATTTGATAAAAAAACCATTAGCTTTCACCAATGAAAAATAAAATTTTCATCAATTACCTAAGTGGAATGTCTCTTAGGCAGACTGCGTAGTATAACTTGTTGACATTCACAATACTGGAAGGATACTTAACATAATTGTGGAAAGGGGGGATTGTCAATGGTACATCATAATCATCTACTTCATCATCAACAACAAGATCATCAATTTCAATGACCACTCGTTTAATGCCAGAACCTCCAGCTTCTTCAACCGCCGCTTCTTCATGATATACACTTGTAGGTTCTTCATCATATGCACCTGCAAATCATGAAGAAGCAGCGATTGAAGAAGCTGAAGGTTATGGCATTGAATGAGTGGTCATTGAAATTGATGATGTTGCTATTGATGATGAGGGGGATGATTATGATGCACCATTGGCTATCCCCCCTTTGCACAGTTATGTTGGTGATCCTTCCAATACTATGCATGTCGACAAGTTGTACTGCGTAGTCTGCCTAAGAGACATTCCACATGGGTAATTGATAAAAAATTTATTTGTCATTGGTGAAAGGTAATGGTTTTTTATTAAATATTCTTATTTTTTGAGGATTGTATCTGAAATAATTGGTCAAACCTTTAACACTACTTCATGTTACACTTTAGGGTCAATCGAATATGTGGGTAACATGGTAACTATTATGTGACATGACTTTATGTTAAATGTTCATAGATATGTTATTGATTGTACAGTTTTGATTGTGTTAATGATAATTTATCATCATTCATTATGTGGCTGGTGTTATTTCCTACTACAATTTTTGTGTACTTTGAGAAAAGGTCGTACAGAGTTGTTAAGAGGATTCTATTTAGTCCATTATACAAGGTAAATAAAATTTTTGATGATAACATATCTTTGATGATAGAAATTATGTATAAGGCATTGTAGATTGATGAATTTGATATTGTCCGAAAAACCATATTCTCCATGATTATAGGAGACGTTCCAGAATCGACATGTGTTTACACTTCATAATTACAACTCTTATTTACGTTCTGATATTTTTGGACTTGGAGACATTGCCATAGCTGACTTTGTGAGTTAGCTTTAATTTGTAAGGACGATATTTTCCCAATTTTTTTGTTCATGTATTAACATTTGGTTTTCTTTGTTTATAGTTGTTTATATCATTTGTACATGATGATCATTAGTGGTGCTATTCAGTGAAACTTAGAACATTACAGATGTTTGTCATTAACTCACTAGGCCAGGGTATCAAAGATCTGAAAAGGATTGACAAAGTTGTTGTATGTTTGCATAATTTGTGTTTCCAAATAAACTTTTTAATGTCATTTATTGTGGGATTTGTTTGACTTGCTTTTGTACTTCGTATTTGGTAGGCTAGAAATCTTGAAGTATTTTTTGGCATCTTGTACAATAGACCCCGAAGGGAGGATTGGACCTTTGACTGTTGAACAAGTAAATATCTCATCCCAACCAAACTTGTAAGTTGTTATAACCATTGACTTTAAATATTTGGTGTTGTCATTAATGTAGGTTGTGAGAACTGATATATGTTGTGGTTGCATTCTTTCAAACACGATTGTGGTGCTATAATGTTGAAAGCAATGGAAATGTGGGATGGTGAGGACAAATACAATAGGAAAAACATGTCTCAATATACCAATGTAAGTAACATTATGATTGTTAGAAATAGTTGATGATTGGGTTAATTTCTAAAATGCAAAATTTTGGTTTCAGGAGGAGTTGCTTGGAATTAGAAAGAAATGTGTATGGGACTGGTTCTTCGACAACGACAACATTAGAAGAATGCAAGCGCTACAGGAATATGGATTGTTATAGAATTGGTTTCATTAGTAGAGATTTTGTTTGTATGCAAAGATGAATTTTTGGCTTTGTAACAAACAATAATATTTAAGTACAAATTCTTATTGCAATATAATGTTAGCTTTCATGATTACTTAATGTGCAATGTGATTTCATGTATGTTGGGTGTGTTTTGATGACTAAGTAACACGCAACGTCACTTTTTTAATGGATGATTGTGTTAAGTGATTACATTGATTATTTGACGTTGTTTATGCCTTGGTTTGGTATCAATTTAGGTGAGTTGAAGACAAATTTGTGTAATATTTTCTATGGTAATCGTTTACAATAGAGTCTTAATCGATTACACGAAGAAAAAAATAGGTTTTGTATAGAAAGTTGTACTGCAAGAGCCAACTGTGGTAACCTGAGTGACCAATTATTATTTATAACTTTTTGACACATATCCAATCGTTTATATTTGATTTTGGTGTTTAAGTGTGAGTACTGCTTAAAATTCATGTTTGGGTACTCCATGATGGAGGAAAGAAACAATGTTGGTGAGATGACAAACTTAGTTGAAGTCCTGACACTTGTGCAGACAAAAAACACACTCGTAATCGTTTACACATACCTCATAAACGATTACATGAAGAAAAAATTGGTTTTGTAGAGAAAGTTGTTTAGTAGGAGCCAATTGTGGTAACCTAAGTGACCAAAGTCAATATTTAAAACTTTTTGACATTTATCCAATGATTTACACTTGTTTTCGTTGTTTAACTATGAGTACTAGTTGTGATGTCATGTTTGAGCACTCCATCATGGAGGAAAGAAACATTGTTGGTGAGATGACCAACTTAGGTGAAGTCCTCAAACTTGTGCAGGCCAAAAACACACTGGTAATCGTTTACAAAAACCTCTTAAGCAATTACATGAAGAAAAAATGGGTTTTGTACAAAAACTTGTACTACAGGAGCCAGTTGTGGTAACATTAGTGTCCATAGTCAATATTTATAACTTTTTGTCATTTATCCAATGGTTTCCACTTGTTTTTGGTGTTTAAGTGTGAGTAATGGCTGGGAAGTCATGTTTGGACATTCCATCATGGTGGAAAGAAACATTGTTGGTGAGATGACCAACTTGGGTGATGTCCTGAAACTTGTGTAGGCCAAAAACACACTCGTAATCGTTTACACATACCATGTAAACGATTACACGAAGAAAAAAATGGGTTTTGTACAGAAAGTTGTACTGCAGAATGAGTGACCATAGTCAATATTTATAACTTTTTGACAATGGAGGGAGCACAAAAATCAAGAGAGAGAACCAAAATGAAGAGAGAGAACGAAAAATGGGAACAATATCTTAACCCTATGATTTTTCCACGTCACACTTTTGCATTTTAATTTTATTCAAAATGAACGAATTAGGAGCTTACACGTGGCATTGTGAAAATGTTATTAAAAGATAGTTATCAATATATCGGAATTCTAATAGAAGGGACTGTAGAAAAAGGGAAAATAGAAAAGGAACATAAACATATACCTCTTAATGCTAAGAACAGGGTTGGAGGATTTCCATTAGTAGGATGCTGAGGAACATATTCCTCAGGGACCCGGCTACAAGTGAAGAAGAATCTAAAATCATTAGAACACCTAAAAACTTAAAAATGCAGCAATAATTTAAACTAAATTTTTTCAACAACACCTCAGTGCTTCGTCTCCGAGAATTTGTTCACGAGGTATCCATCCATCAACATTCATCAAATCCAACCAGTGTCCGATGATATCCAGTGAAATATGGATATCCCAACGCCTGGTTAATAATGTGCACAAGATAACATAAAGCATATTTAAATATCACAGATTATTTGTTTGTAAAGAATGCCAGTAAGTCTTGTGCAGTCAAGAAAATGCAGACATGAACTTAAACTGAATTTCAACACAAGAGAAATGATAGTGATGCAAGTGATGGAGCTCATAAAGGATACTGTTTGCACGAGAAACTCACCAGATTATAAGTTGATGAAAACCTTCATCCCATAAAAATCCTCTTGGAAAGGAAGGTCGACATGGTACTGCTGTGTAAAGCTCAGCAGGCCAATATGATATATAATTAACATGATCTCCAAGCTGCAAAGGGAAACAATCCACTGCATATCTTCTCGAATTCTAAATTGATGACAGCTAATTAAACGGTACATAGAATAGAAATTGAAGGTTTAAAAAAAAAACTAAAGTAACTGACAGTCATTAATTAAAGAATAATAAACCACGTGTTAGGATGAGAAGTTAATTTGTAATATGAAACAAATGCAAATTAGTATAGACTCATCAACTAACACCAGATATTTTTTCTAGCCTAAATTCATCCACTGAGCAAAGAAAAATCATTAGAGAGATTAATTGAGTTATAGATAAAAGAACCTAATACGAAGAAATTTTACAAACAATGTTCTGCACAATACAATTGCGTCTATAAATACAACCTACACTAGCAAATTGTCGCAACAATATTCTATAGAATCCGATTCTTAATTCACTGACAACAGGTTGGATTCAACAAAAAGGATGACGAACAATCAATGCACTCACTCCATTCCTTTTGTATGCATTGTGAATTGGAATTGTTTTTCTCCTTAATTAATGTGATTTTTTTCCTAAAATTAAGCTAGAGAAATCATGGATTGATTTATTCTCTTTAATTGATTTGTGTATAATTGAATTCCTTAAAGGAACCTAGAATATCAGACAAGATTTTGTAATTTTGAGTGATAATTACCATAGTAGGAATAATACAAAAATGGCTTGAAGTCATTTTTTCATGACATGATATAGCGTAGCCATGATACAGAAAATTTCTCTTGTTCTTGATTTGTGTTTGCAGTCCCCGTTCCTGGTTTTCGTGGCTTGGATTGCGATTCCTATTCCCGATTTATTTGTTGGTGTTGTTTTTGTGTTTTTGGTTCCAATTTTGCAATTCGTGGTTCCGAGTTCCTGTTGTTTGCTACAGCATTGTTCACCGAGTCCGTGTTGCTCCTTATTTCGTCAATCAACTTGACAACCCCGGATAAAGACAATTTTTGAAAGAATTATCTTGCTTGGTAATTCCTGTTCAAGGTATGTCAAAGGGAAAATATTATAGATTATGGAGTCATTTGAATGGACTTTCCCAGCCACCTCGAACGAAGCAGTCTTAGCTGTGTAGGAAGTAAACGATGTTCAAATTATCCCTTGGATTCTCACCATTGATCATCTCCAAATGATCAATAATTTGGGATCTTTTACGATTTCTCAACAAATGAGATTATATGAAGGGTGTTTACAACCAAGACAATTCTCGAGAATGGTAATCGATGTTGTTTTCCGAGGAGACATCCTTCGCATGATTCATTATTCTCCTTCAAGCATTGAAGATCTCTCATCATGTTTTTCTGATATAGATTATGGATTATGGAGTCATTTGAATGGACTTTCCCAGCCACCTCGAACGAAGCAGTCTTAGCTGTGTAGGAAGTAAACGATGTTCAAATTATCCCTTGGATTCTCACCATTGATCATCTCCAAATGATCAATAATTTGGGATCTTTTACGATTTCTCAACAAATGAGATTATATGAAGGGTGTTTACAACCAAGACAATTCTCGAGATAGCCAATTATAAGCAATCTAATTCGTTTATTCAAGAGTATTGTTCTAGACTTGTGAATCTGTGGACAGAAAACCCTGCCATTTTATATATCGCCATTTCCAAAACTTCACTCTCCGATGTCCAAGGAGTCTAATAAACTAGTAAGTTGTGCTGAATAGGAATCATGTTCCTTCTTTGAATACATATGTTTAGCGAAGAGCAAATTTACATACCCAAGTATCCATGTCTCATTATTTTTATCTTCCTAAACCTGTGACAATTGCATATGCTGCCCAAAGTACAAGTAAAAATCGTGATATGCGATAGGTTCAATGTTTCTCTTGCCAGAAAATTAGGAATATTGCTTTGGAAATTGTACTAATTTTTGCAATTATTACAAACAACAGGCTCATATCATTGGTTAGAGTCCCAAGTCTCCTCTAGGAACATATCGCTCAGTACAAGAATTTCATGCCACTATGAATGCAACAACTTGCCCTCCTACAAAAGGTACATTTGATGGTGTTGCTCTACATTCTGAAATGGTTAATCAAATGGTTCTTTCAGCCTTCAACATTCATGGTAAATCATCTAATCTTTCTCCACTCATCGTTTCTTGACTTTGGTACATCCAATCATAAAATGGGCCCTTCAGAATCCTTGCATAATGAATAATCTTATCATGGTACTCGGAAAATTCAATCTATTGATAGAAATATTATTTCTATCACTAGTGTAGGTGACACTAACCCTGATTTTGGAAATATGCTAGTATCACATTAACTTGTTTTCAATTTTTTTGTAATTCATCAATTAGTGGATAAAAATTGTAATGCGAACTTTTCTCAAGCTAGTGCTTGTGCAAAGGGACCTAAAATAAGATGATTATTTTCACTCAAATTTATTTCAAATCATTTGGCTTTTGCTCGTAACAATATTTTGAATCTTTGTGAGGACTGACATAGAAAATTGGGTTATCCAAGTTCAATCTGGTTAAATTTCTCAAGCACCTCACAAATATTCACCCGGACAAGTATGATTCCTCTAATAATTCTACGACAACTTCTCTCTCTGGCATATCTATTCTTGTTACTCCCAAGCAATTAAATATGTGAAGTAGGTAAAGGCCACATGAACAATGAACTTCGGACTTTTCAAGAAAACTTTACATGAGATAAATTTTTAACGGCTTAAATAGGATATTGTCTCGTATTCTCATGATATCAAACCCATAAGGTTGCAAATGAGTTTAAACTAAATTTTGATGATTCTCTAAACTGTTACAAGGCTCATCTAGTTGCTTAGGTAACAAGAAAAAACACGGAATCCATTATGATGCGTTTTGACGCACGGACACGACACTTCGTCTCACGTATCTATGTCTAACATGCACGAGACACACATCCCTTTGTATACTTCCATAATCAAATTCTATATAATGTCTCCCCTACAACTTGTTTTTATTTTTGCTTATGTTTCGCATCTTGCAATGTAGTTACATATATGTACTAAACAATTTTAACCAGGTTCTAAAATAATGTAAGTAAACTGAATTTTAAAATAATAGTAACAAATAAAGAAAAAGTGTAACAACTTAAAAAGTCTTAAAAATATAGAAAATTAAATACTTAAAATTGCATAACAGCTTAAGGTATTAATCAGAATAAATCTTCTGATTATTTTAGATCCTAACACATTAGAGAAACCTAGGATATTTACCGCTTCTCCCTAAGATTCGGGTTAAATTCCAAATCTGTCTCACATAGGGTGTAATGTTGCACTTTTTTCTCTCGTCTACAATTTTACAAAGTGGTAATAGAGCACACGAAATATTACGATAATATTCGTGTCAAGTGATATGCTTTTAAGGGGTGGCATGGAAAAATCTTCCGTAAGAACTATAAGTAACAGACTCTACCAAAGAAACTTACATTGGTGATTCCCGAAACAGCAATTTTTGACTGGCCATAGAAGTAGCCGATGCCACCTAATAAGTTTCCAACAGCTGCCTTACCAACCGATATGGATTCTGAGTCCACCTGGAAATTCACTACTACGATAAAGAATTCATTTTTAAGATAAACTTCTGAATGAATTTAATTAATTAAATTTAACTTCTGACATTCATAGCGCATCAAAAGACGAAACAAGAATTATGAATAATACAATACGAGAGATAGTCTAATAAAAAAATAAAAGGACAATGAACTTAGTACCTTCTCTTCTAAATTGAAAACTTTGTCAAACTTTTCATCAAATGCTTGTTCTTTATATTTCAGTTGATTGGACAATGAGGTTCCTAACATCGAGCACAAAACAACATTTACACATACTTAGCATTTCGCAAGATAATGTAATCAGAATAAAATATTCTACAAATTCAGTAAAAGGTAGTCCCATTCTCTTTATATGCATAATGTTTAATGCAAAAGAATCCTGAGATAAACCAAAAATTGTTGAACAAATAAACACGCTGAATCTAGAATAGTTATAGAAATGATTTGGTTTTAGGTAGATTTAAATACAGACATAGGGTTTTCCCTAACAAATCTATCACAACGCAAGATATAATCTGACATCTTAATTGCCTTCTTAAAGTCTGTCACGTAACCTATATAACGGTCACACCATAACATATAACAGCTTAATTGAAAATTAATATAAAAATAACTACTTAAGACTATATAACTGCTTAATTCGGCACATGGCCTCCCAAAATTGGATTTGAACACTAAGTAGACATATTTTCCAAATTTCATCCATTACATTAATTAACACAAATTAGCCACACAATTGACTAAACCCCTATCTCATCCATCAATATGAGAAATAGGTTTTCAGAACAATGAAAAATACCTTGTTGGTTTTCTTGTTTAGAAAATAAATTTTAGAAGAAAAAGAGATGTATTATTTCGAGAACCTTCAACTATAATTTATTCATCGACTTTGTATTTAGGCAAAAATGTAACAAGAAAAATTAAATGCTAATAATATCTTAATTTTTATCCAAATCTAAACAATAACATAATATCGTATTTTTGTCTAAACAATATTTTAAAACAAAAAACATAACAAAAAAAAAGTCTCCTAAAAATAAGTAACTTATTTCAATTCAAACTAAAAATATTTGGACAAATATATTCTGACGTTCCTCCTTACATTATTGTCTTCTAACACTCAATTCGGATTTTAAGTTTAAAATTTGATTGTCCTCTTTTACATGTTTGTTTTCTTCCTTTTTGCTAATAACTCTAGTCATTTTCTTGCTTGCATGGGGCCACCTCTTTATTCAACTCAACCTTCTTCTTTAGAGCATTCATCTTCTTTGTTTCTTGTAGGCATCATGATAGAAACCTTGAACCTGTGATAGATATATCTTCTCATGGACACCAAGGTTATTTTATAGTACATGCATAATTTTTATGTTTTTGTTTTGATTTTGATCCTTCTTTTATATCTTTATTTTTAGTTCTACTTATAAGTTGTTTGCTGTTTTAATCACCCAGTTTGTGTCCAAAAGACACCTTGTAACCTTTCTCTAACAATTTAACAACACTTGACAAATTTTTCCGCTTGATTGACGTTCCGCACTTCAATCCCAATATATCACTGCCTTCGAAGGTTGGCAGTTCCAGACTCTGTCACTATTCTTAGCGTCTTAACACCCCCTTCACCAAATTTGTTTCCCTGCACCGATCTTTCCTCCCTTTTATCGTTATCGTTGTTCGAATTTTCTCCCCTCCAAATGACTTCTTTCCATGCTTGATTTCACGAAGAAGTTCTTTAATTTCTTCCAATTCTGCCACCACTTTTCCTTGTTCACTGGCCCATTTTTCCAATGCTCTTAAATGGCTTTCCATAATGATCCCTCGACTTGGATCAAAATTGCTATGCACCTTCAAGCAGAAACGAAAAACAAGAGAGAGGACGCAAGGATAATCCCTCAAACTGATTTATTCCACTATTCATTGTAAAAGCAAACGTTTACAAAGGAAAATAGCTTCCTTTCTCACAGGACATTCCCTAAAATCAAAACATCAATCCTTCCTCCCATTCTATACTATACTTTCCAGACCCTCTCCTTAGTTCCCGTCTATCATAATGTTTACCGTCACAGCTTCAACAATATTTTATTCATAGGCTCTACATATAGAGCAAACAATAGACTATTAACAATATCTTAATATTAATTTTCTAAATCCAGACGGAACATATTACCTTTCTCTCTGTCCAAAGAATATTTTAAAATTTGAAACATAAAAAACTAACTCATTTAAATTCAAATTTACATATACTTAAAGAATATATTTTCAACATTCTTGCAACAAGTAAATAACTAAAATTTTCTCTTCTTATACATGAAAGCATATTTTGGATAAACACTCTACAGAATAGAATAAAACCTGAAAGACTACTGACACGCTCTTCCACTCTTGAACTTTCTGAACGAGTTCCAGAGATAAATATAACATCTGTTGTGAAAGAAAATCCACCAATAATCTGTAGCATGAATAAAAGAATGAGAAGTGCATAAGATGGGAAGATGCTTTTGATAATAATTAAAGAGATGATGTGGGAAGGGATGTACTATTCAATTAAGACGCTGAGTGGAAGAAAGAGTTAGGCCCAATTCTTGTGGGTCTACCTCTGTTAATGAGACTTTGTATCAAGGAGAATTAGTTATAAGTTAGTTATGAAGTTATACTGATATATACAGAATGTAGGAAGGGAAAGGAGTTCGTTTCAAGTCTTGGACATCTGTAATAAACCATTCAGATTTATCTTCTCATCATGGAAATAGTTATTCCAGAGAAGAATTCTCCAATAAAGAAAGTTTCAATTTTTCTCCGTATACTTTTCTTTTCTTGCCTAATACGCTTCCATATCAATCAAACTCTATATATTACCTGAAAAACTAACACATTTGGAGAATCATCTGATGAGTCAGACAGCAGCAGTCGAGCATTCTTTCTTATCTACTAAGACGGCACAAAAGTGGAGATATCAAGGCAAGACCCAAAATAAATAAATACTAACCTCGACAACCACATATGCTAAGCATTAGCCTCATTAAATAAATTGAACTGAATACCCTAACATACTTGTGATGAAAGATTTTCCTCGACAAGATCAGACAAATTGTGAAAATGAGGAGTGCGAAATCCAGAATAATGCAGCTCCAAATCATCCTAAAAGAGAAAAGAAAAATATATGGAAGAGAATAACCGGTTATTACCAGGCATAAGAAATTAAATTACAAGGAATCAACGTCGGGCAAGAGAGTCGTTTGTATGAGTTTATTAAGAGCAATAAAAGAAGGCCTGAATATTTTGATCTAGGTAATTAAGATACTACATAAGGGCATGTTACAAATTTTGTGTAGATTGGTAGGTTTGTGGTATTCCCCAACTGTTTCAAGGAAGGAATTAACAGATATCATGCACTCTTCTTTAATGAATACATGATTAATTAACCATAACCTCCAAACAATACAGTACGAGTTGCACAAAAAATAATATTCGACCATGCACCATTTCCAAGAAAGCATTACCATTGATTTCAGATGAAGCTGCCAGTCTCCAGTGTCCGCATGAGACCCAGATGCCAGTAAAGAATCCTCAAGAATGTTTAAGTTTTCTCTACTTAAATTTAGAGCATTAGCACCTTCGTCTGCCATATAGAAAAAAAGGTGGGCACCTTTTCCAAATTCCTCAATCCACTTGGACCTGATGTTGGACAAGAACAAAGACACTCAATACGTAAACTCTCTAAACAGAGCAATACTAAGATGCAGAGACGTGTGTAGGGAAACAATAGCTGGAAAATTACAATCAATGTGTTATCATAATTTAGTAAATAAATCAAACCAAAGGTTGGGTGCCATGAGTTCATCTTCTTTTGTTTCAGTCTCCATGAATTCCTCTCTTCTTACTATTAGAATATAAGTTTTATGAGCTAGTATCTACTTGGATATAAGGAAAAACTAGGAACAAAATTCTATAAAAGTGGTGTGAAGTTGGTAACATGACGCACTTATGAGCTTGCACATTAATTCGAACTGCCCAATCTCCTCCATAGGCACTGCCTTCCTCTTTAGATTTTAAAAACTCAGTAGTCAAGGTCATGCCCTGGTCAACCAGCACTTGATGTCCAAAATCACGTCCATTGTGCTTAGTCCAACCATAAGTACTTAGGTCATCCTCATGTTTGCAAACATGCCGCAAGTGATATTTCCTATCTTTCACCACAATCCACATCAATCCAGCAATCAAAGATTTTGGAGTCCTGAAATACAATCAAAGTCCCCCAAAAATAAAAAACATAATGAGAATGCTTGCTTGATGAGTAAAATCTTTTGACTTTTTTTTTTTCTGTATGATGACAGTTTAATCAGATAAACCAAAAAATTTTTACGCAATACACATTCAGTATAATTTGTGATTGAATTAAATGTGAAAAGAAATATTTACAATCATTGCTTTTGTAAATTATACTAATGAAAATATGATTTTGTTAAATATATTAGATGAAAGTAATTTTATTTGTTTCAAAAGTTATGTTATAGAAAAACTAAAAAATAAATAATGTAAAGTTGTTTGTAACAAAATTAGTATTATATTTTAAATGACTAAATGTTGACAATAAACTAGAAACACAAAGGTATGTAAAAAGAATAAATTAATTACTCATTTGATTTTTATTGTTACAAAACTTCCTTTCCTAGACTTTATATTAAAAAATATTTTCGAGAAGGATTAAAAAAAATGAATTCATATTAGTAGAAGATGTTTTCAAATATTGAAACTAAAACGGAGAATGTTGTAACTATAAAATGTTAAATGAGTAATTTAATTTCTTTATTCGTTTTCATTTTTTCTCTCTCTCGTGTAGGTTGGCACTAAATTTTCAGGAGCACCATTTTCTTATTTTTTTTTTTAAATATTTGTAAAATTGAAAAAAATTGAACATATTAGATTCTCCTAAACTAAATGTTTTTAACCTTAAAAAGTTTCTCCAAAATCAGTCATATCTAAAACTAGCACGGGGAGGTAAGCCTCAGCTTTTAAAAGTGTCAGCTTGACAAAGTTATTAAAATAATATACGTACTTAATATTATTGTAAAAAAAAATGATTATCAAGTTATTAGTTTGTCAAAGTTATCAATATTAAACGTTTTCAATTTCATTTCAAGTGATTAACTAATTTACATATAAATTCAATTATAACACAAGGTTTGAACTTTTGTCGTCTCATTATTAAAATCAATTTTATTAAACAGCTTAAATAAATAAAATGTTCTATATTTTTTAATAATTATTTATCTATTAAATAGCATACAATGTTACATAATTATTTTTATATCTTTTAAATATTTTCTTTTATCTTTTATTAAATGTATTATCATAAAGGCAATAATAAAAGTCTTCTCCTCATTTTTATTAAAAACCTCTTATCTTTTTCTAGAAATCACATGCGTCTTTGCTTACTTTTTTTTTATTATTATAACAACACAAGTATAAGTATAATAGTTATTGATATAAAAAATATTATTAAATTATAAAATAATTTTTAATTATTAAAATAACAAATATTATTATAATTTTCATAAAACGATAATTATAAAAATAAATATTTTTTTATAATTTTATTATTGGTAATCATTTTATTATATAAATAATTTTTTTTATTATGAATATTTATTTAAGTTTAAAAAATATTTATTTAAAAAATTGAAATTAAAAAAAAAAATTGTACAAAGAGAATCTGTTTATTAATTACATAGATAAAATTAAAATCAATTTTCTATTTCATAAAATATATACTAAAATATTTCTCGATACCTCACACTGTTTTTTATTTTAATTCTTGAAATTATACTCTGTTTACCAGACACGATTCACAGTAAATATAATTAAAATACTCGTTTTAAATATTAAAACAAATAACTGTTTGGACTGAGAGTTAGAAGGAATGAACCTGGCACGAACTCCCAGATAGACTTGAGGACGATACGTTCCCCAATACAAACTCTCCTTGTGCTGTCCTTGAAACTGTTACTGAACCGAGTCATACTTTTTCTTCAAGTAAACCGAAACCATCTAACTCTGAAAATAAGAAAAAAATAACAAAAGAAATTGAAAACTGACCTGAGGAAGGTCGGTTATCTTAGGCGCAGGAAGTGGAGTGATAACGCGAGGCAGATCGTGTTCTGCGACTGATTCGGCATGGTTCAAAATCAGAAACACGACGATACCGAGAATAATTCTAACGTTGAACATTGGAATTGAACTTTTTCCTGTGTGACGATTCAACTTTTGGGGAGTGATTGGTTGTCTAGTGGTGTTTCAATCTGAACCCGTCTAGCATTGTATAAAGTAATGGAAAAGTTTGGGTGAGACTAGGGACACAACCATTTTGTTTTTGCCACATAAAATAATTAAAATGAAAATGAGATGCACCACGGATTAAATATTATGGAATACTTTATTACTTTTGAAATAATAGATAGATATAAAATATAATGTGGTTAAATCACTAAAGATATTAAGTATAATATCAATTTTTAGAATTAAATACATTTTTCACAGTAAGAATGATAAAACACCACTACAATAAACAATGAAACATTATAAAATTATTGGTTATTTTTAACTTCCAAATTAATATGTAATCAATCATATAACAACTTCCAAATAAATAAGGATTCTGATATTTTGACACCCCTTTGTTGATACTATTTTAAAGCGCCACGTCTCAGTATGGGATTGGGCGTTTTAAGTTAAAAAAAAAAATAGAAAATGTGACGTCATTATAGAGGAGGAGATTTGAATTTTTGCATTCTAAGTTTGCCCTTCCCGGTTTGTTCCAAAATTAACATTCTCTTTCTTTCCTGTTTCATCAAATTTCAAATGCTCTTTCATCCAATTTCTCTTTTCCGATAGGTTTCGTCTTCGTCCCTCCGATAATTGCCTTCATTTTCGCCATCTGACTTTCATTCTTCCTTCTCGTTGCACTGTTGGCTTTCGTTGTCGGTGTGGGTGACAGTGTCATTGCATCTTTTGCTTCTTGGTGTGTTCGTTTTGCGAAATGGCGAGTTCTTCGAGCAGGGTAAGCGCGTTCATCCTTTGTGAGTTTTGGTGTTTAGTGTTTCTTATTTTGAGTTTGGGTTTTGTGTGTTTAATTTCATTTAGGATTTTTAAGTTTGGTTTTTTGGATTTTATATGTAGTTGACGGTTCGCCACTTAGTTTTTTGGATTTGGAAAGAACTATTACCTTAATATCGTCCATCGGAATGTAGTCAAAGTTTTTGTAGCTGACATTTGTCCTCCTACAATTGAGCTGGTGAAGGAAACGACAAAACCTACCATTCGACTACCTGTGTGGGCAGAAAACATTAAGGAGGTGAATGACATCCTCAGCAAATTCGTTCTGCCACCATCTGAGCAAGCATCATCCTCCAAACAAACAAACAACATTTAGTCTTTTATTTATATATTTTGTTCAATATTTTTTAATGCAGGTCAACTTAGAACTTTTATTGGATAACTGTAATAATATTTTATGACCATTTCAACAATTGTTGGGATGACTGTAATATTATAAACCTAGGATTACATTGTCTTAAAGTCTATCATAATGATGTTATGTTAAAAATGCACTCATGAAGGTCACCAAAATGCAATGTTTAACATTACTTTTGGCCTTAGATTATGTCCTTGGTTTCTTTCCGCAACGAATAACAACAAAAATATAAAACCATTGCAGAGAATGACCATGGTCCTCAATGTTTGAAATTGAGGCTCCCTGTGTTGAGATTTTTGTCCAAACCCTCAAATTGACTCTGGTAATCGTTTACCGACATCTGGTAAACGATTACCACTTACAACCCTGTTGCACATCTGTTTGGACTTCACCCAAGTTGGTGGAATCACAAACATGGATGATTTCCTCCCTCTTGGGGTGTCCAACGAACACCTAACACACTATAAAGAAGGTTCCATAACAGTTTGAATTCAAATCCACTGGATTCAGTCAAAAACATTGCAAGGAATGACCATGGTCCTCTACGTTTGAAATTGAGGCTC
>NW_014542546.1:194365-214392 GCF_000741045.1 Vigna radiata var. radiata | reverse complement strand
ACACATGCCTTGGCTTGACTCTTGTTGATGATTCTTGATTGATATGCATGTTTGGAAGTGATAAAGGTAGTTTTATTGTTGAGCCTCTCTAGCCAAATGAGCCTACCTTGTTGTGATCCTTTGATAGCCCCTTTGAGCCTATATTTTCCCCATTTCTTTGTTTTGAAGCTCATACACTAGCCCTAATTAAAAAACCATGATTACCTTAACCTTAGGGAATTTTCGAGCTTTGGAATTGTTTTGGGAATAAGTGTGGTCTCTTGGGAAATTCTGATGAATTGGTTAGTTAGTTCCTCTTCTTGTTTTTGTCTTGTAAATATGTTATACATATTGTCTCTGAAATTTGTGTTCGAAATAGAGAGAAAAGAAAAGAGACAAAATGAGAAAAAAAAATATACAGAAAAATGAGAAAATTAAAAAAAAAAATTGTAAATAATGGAGTTAAGAAGAGGATTGAATTAGAGGGTTTTGGGTATGAGTATACTGTGTTTTCACTTGTTCCCCATTGCTCCTCTATTTCCCTTTGGTTTTTAACTTCTCATCCATATCATATCCTCCCCCTTCCTTGGCCCCATTGCATCCATAAAAGACCTTTTGATTTGAACATGCATATTCTCTGAGTGTTGATATTAGAGGCTTGCCAAGACTGTTGTTGTTTGCTTTCTTAAGTGCATTGAGTTGACGTTGTTTATCCTAGACACTTGAGAGAAACATTATTAGTGTGCATATGTGAGGTTCTCTTACTTATGATTCACCTTTTGAACTGATTGATCATTTTGTCATGCTTTGAACTGCTTGGATGATTTCATGAGTATGTTCTTTCCTTGATTCTGTGTTGGATATTGTCCACTCCCTTTCACTGTCCAGATTTCTTGAGGACTGTAATTCTGTCTACTGAGTCTGTGTCCATTCCCTAATGTCCATTGAACTATTCCTTGCTTTGCGTCTTGATTTTGCCCAAGAGTGCAAAAGACTAAGTGTGGTCTATTTTGACGAGTCGATATTTTATTGATTTCACTTAGTTTATTGTGGTAGAATTAATAAGGGAATTGTGCCTAACTTTCCAGTATTTTCCCCTTTTTTCCTAATTATGCTTAATTTGACCGAAAATTCTAGTTTTAATTAATTTGAATTTTCTGAGCTAATTATTTGCATTATTATTTTCAAGGAAAATTTTGGAAATACAATTTGGGACATTTGGAGGACACCAAATAAATTCAAGACTCTCAAATTAGACATTTTAAATTTTAGTTGTATTATAATTTTAATTGCTTAAAATTTTTCGACAAACTTTTGCACATTAGGCCATTGTTAAAAAATTATGAGGGGCCCAAAGTTGTAGGACCCTTGCTCTAGGGTTTCCTTTTATTTTTAGGGTGGACCCCACCTCTTTTTGGAAGACACTTAGCTTTGGCAAAGGGCTACCGGTCGTCACATACAAAAAGGGAGACATCATTCTCGGCATGAGCAACTGTAGGGACACACTTTTATTTTTACTTGGTTGTAGCGTTATTTTGGGGGAAGTCTTGGAACATGGTTTTCAAGTGGATGGGCATTGGTTGAATGAATGAGGACTTTGCTTTTCTTTTATCGTTGTGCATACACTGCCGAATTTCTTTTTCATTTTCTATTCCACAAGTAATGTGTTGCTATCGTGAAAGAGTTACAGTGCTTTATCTTTATTGATTTTCTTTAGCCTTAGGAGAAGAAAAGACACCATTTACATTCAAGCTTTGCTTTTTAATGTCTGTTGTGGAAAGCTTCTAGACTAGAATATATTCACACTGTTTCAGAAGAACTTTGGATTTTCAATTTCCGCTATTTGCATTTTGTTGAATGGGAGCACACAGTCAAGTCCAGCTGTGAGGCAGTTGCAGACGTTTCTCTTTTGAAGCAAGCATCATTTCAATTTTCAAGCTGGAGAACCTGTAGTTCAGGTGACGGTGCATTCAATTTGAGTTAGAGGCACACATGGGATTCATTTTCTTCTTTATTTAATGGAGAAAGCGGTGATTTAATTTTTAATTAGAAAAGCAAGTTCATTTCTTATCATTGATTTAAGAAAGAAAGCGTTGGTTCATTTCTTTAAGTCTCACATTTTTCTTTTGAAGCAAGCATCATTTCAATTTTCAAGCTGGAGAACCTGCAGTTCAGGTGACGGTGCATTCAATTTAAGTTAGAGGCACACATGGATTCATTTTCTTCTTTATTTAATGGAGAAAACGGTGATTTAATTTTTAATTAGAAAAGCAAGTTCATTTCTTATCATTGATTTTAGAAAGAAAGCGTTGGTTCATTTATTTAAGTCTCACGTTGTAAAAGTTTTTATTTTATATTATTTTATTATATTCTTAGCCTAAAGTTGTTTTACTATGTTATCATTTCAATGTCTATCATTGCCTTTCTGCATACTCTGGTGCATCCAATGCCTTTCTTTCATTTGAATCCTGTTAACATGTTTCAATTTTTTTTTATCATTCAGTTTTTTTTTATTTATTTTTTTTCCCTTTTGTTTTTTTTAGCGACTTATCTTTAATTTTTATTTTAATTTTAGTCTTCACTGTAATGTTTTTAACTAAGGTAGTTAGGTTTAATTTGTGTGTTTTAATTTAGTCTTATTGCATTAACAAAACACTTTCAACCCCCCTCCCCCACTTTGTGTCTGACCTAAGTCTCGAACCGTAGTTGGTCCTTGAGAGACGACCTAGGAGTCACTTCTAGCTATACTGCATTTCTTATATGCAATCAAATTTGAATGGGCCGCGACACCCATCAGCGGGGTAACACAAAGTTATTTTCTTGACTTCTCCCCGAATGCACCTCCTCCCGATCGTCCTGCAGCAGGAGTCATTTTCCTGACTTTCTGTGTTGGGCGTGGTTACGCGAAGTCATTTTCCTGACTTCTCCACGAATACACCTCCTCTCGATAGTCCTGCAGTAGGAGTCATTTTCTTGACTTCCTGCGTTGGGCGGGGTTACACGAAGTCATTTTCCTGACTTTTCCACGAATACACCTCCTCCCGATCGTTCTACAACAAGAGTCATTTCCTGACTTCCTACGTTGGACGGGGTTACAAGAATTCATTTTCCTGACATTTCCCTGAATACACTTCCTCCCAATCGTCCTACACCAGGCGTCATTTTCCAAGCTTCCTGCGTTAGGCGGGGTTACACGAAGTCATTTTTCTGACTTCTTCCCCAAAAAAACCTCCTCACGATCGTTCTACAGTAAGAGTCATTTTCCTGACTTCCTGCGTTGGGTGGGGCTACACGAATCCTGAGTTCTCCCATAATGCACCTCATCCCGATCGTCCTACAACAGGAGTCATTTTCCTGGCATCCTGCATTGGACGGGGTTACACGAAGTCATTTTGCTGACTCCTCCACGAATACACCTCCTCCCGATCGTCCTACAGCAGGAGTCATTTTCCTGACTTCCCGCGTTGAGCGGGGTTACACGAAGTCAGTTTCCTGACTTTTCCCCGAATACAATTCCTCTTGATCGTCATGCAACAGAAGTCAATTTTTCTGACTTCCTGCTTTGGGCGGGGTTACATGAAGTCATTTTCCTGACTTCTCCACGAATGCACCTACTTCCAATCGTCCTGAAGCAGGAGTCATTTTCCCGACTTCCTGCGTTGGGCGGGTTACACAAAGTCATTTTCTTGACTTCTCCCCGAATAGACCTCCTCCCGATCATCCTGCAGTAGGAGTCATTTTCCTGACTTCTCCCCGATGCACCTCCCACTGATCGTCATACAATAGGAGTCATTTTCTTTACTTCCTGCGTTGGGCGAGGTTACACGAATTCATTTTCCTGTCTTCTCCTCGAATAAACCTCCTCGCAATCGTCCTGCAGTAGGAGTCTTTTCCTGACTTCCTGTGTTGGATGGGGTTCCACGAAGTCATTTTCTTGACTTCTCCTCGAATGCACCTCCTCCTGATCGTCCTACATTCCAAACAGTATTCTTGCAATCAAACAATGATAACATGAGAATCGTCTTGATCTTATTGATTGAATGTTAGAAATTACAATAAGCATTTAACTAAAATAAAAAATTTCAAGTGTGTGGTGTTCCATGTGTTCGGTATAGTTTTGCCAGTCAGGTGTTCCACTCAGTAGGCACCGTTGTTCAAGTGTTCTCGTGTCCTAAACGGGCCTTCCCAATTCGTCGCCAACTTTCCCTCCGACGCTTTCTTCCGAGAATCAGTCGTCTTGCGCCACACTATGTCTCCTTCAATAAACTGCCTTGGACGCACTTTCGTATTATATCTTTTTGCCACCAATCTTTTCTAGGATTCATTCTTTACGGTTGCAACGTTCCTTCTTTGCTCCAATACGTCCAAGTTATTCCTAAGTTGCTCTTCATTTAGCTCCATGTTGCCTAACAATCTTCGAACGGTTGATTTTCCCACCTCAACCAGTAGCATCACATCACTCCCATAGGTTAGATTAAAGGGTGATTCACCCGTAGAACCATGCGGGGAGCAACAGTATCCCGACAACACTTGGTCAAGTTCGTCTACTGTTGGGGTAATTCGGCAAGTGTACCAAGTCGCATAAGTAATATAAAATGGTAAGACCAAGTATCGTATCCCAGAGGACTCTTGGCACTGAACAGTTGTGTGAAAATAAGATTAATTAAGACTTAAAATAAAAGAGATCATGGGTTTGTATTGCAAAAAGAATAAAATAAAAAAAAATAAAATTGATCAATGGCAAAAGAGCACAAAGATGAATGGAGGTTAATTTATATGAGATGAGTATGTTGTTGGGGTTAGATTTCACCAAGTTCCCTCTCACAATTACCAACTCAAGATGCCTTGCTTGCTCAAAACAAGCTTATAACTCAATAGCAAGAAAACTTGACAAAGATAATTGCTCAGTTGCCTAATGAGTTGAAGAATGTTTCACAAGTGCAACAACAACTCCGTGAGTTATGTGGTGGTGACTATATCAATGGTCAATGTGCTTATCCAGTGGAGGCCCAAGAAGAGGTCAATTACATAGGCAATTGATGAGTCGATATTTTATTGATTTCACTTAGTTTATTGTGCTAGAATTAATCAGGGAATTGTGCTTAATTGTCCGGTATTTTCCCGTTTTCTCTAATAGTGCTTAATTTGACCGGAAATTCTAATTTTAATTAATTTGAATATTCTNAGCTAATTAATTGCATTTTTAATTGCAGGGAAAATTTTGGAGATACAATTTGGAGCATTGGGAAGGAGACAAAATAAATTCAAGACTCTCAAATTAGACATTTTAAATTTTATTTATATTGTAATTTAATTGTTTAAACTTTTTGGACAAACTTTTGCACATTGGGCCATTAAAAATATGAGGGGCCCAAAGATTGTAGGACACTTGGCACCACCTAGGGTTTTAGGGTGGACCCCACCCTCACATTTTAGGACACTTGGCCCTAGGGATTAGAACCCATCAACCGCCACTCTTATTTTTGGGCAGATTACTCTCGGCATTTGGGTGATAAAAGAAGCAGTCGAGACACACTTTGATATTCATTGTGCTGGAGCATTATTTTAGGGAGAGGTTTCGGAACATGGTTTCAACGCTCAGGGGTATTAGTTGAATGAGATATGCAATTACTCTTCCTTGATTTATTTTTTCTGAAGCCACGGTCCATGATGCTTTAACTTTCATTATGCCGATTTATTTGCTTTAAAAGATTATATGAGAATGGATGAATGAATGAAGCACACTCTCTTTTCCTTTTCATTTTTCTGCTGCTGCCACGTTCTAGAAGCTCATTGATTGCATTTGCATATTGAACACGAAACATTTTTATTGATTCATTCAAGTGGGGTTGATGTCTTGGTTTCGCTACTATATGCTTCCAATTGCTGCAAGTGGTCATTTCAATTTGAAGAGCACATTTCGTTTTTTTTTTTATTTATTTAGTAAATAGTTGTCCCATCATGAAATGAAGTAGATAAAGGTTGTTATTTTACTTATTAAATGGAGAAAGGAAGCAAGCAAATGGTGCACACAGATATTTGGGTAGAGAAAAAGTGATGTGCTGATTTCAAGTTTTAAAGGTATTGTTAACTTTTTTTTTGGAGAATTTGGTAGGAGCTGGTCAGCGTGGAAAGGGCTGGAATGCACAGTTGGGATTCATTTTCTTTTAAGTTAAAGAACTGGTTCATTTTCTTTGGAGTTGCACGGTGTTTCATGGGCTGACATGTTATGACCCGGAGTTCATTTCATTCGACAGGAGGCATACTTAATTTGCTAGCAAAGGGTGCACAACGACTCATGAGTTTATTTTATTGTTCACGCATTTATTCTTCTAAGTGTTGTTCGGTGATGAATTGCTTTTAATGTTTATCTTACTTGTTGCATTTTAATAGTCTTCATTATGTTTGGATATTTGTCTATTCCAGTGTTAGGTTTAGTATTTTCTTTTACTTTAATATTGTCTAGTATGTTTGGTTGTGATAATTTAACTGACATGTTAGCTTAGGTAAGTCAGGTTGGTCATTAGCGATATTATAATGTTCCCTTGAGATTTCTGGACTGTAATTGTATTTGCCACTCTGACTTGGTTAATATGAAATCTGCATTTAGTTAGGTATACACTTAGTTGCCCAGTTGGTGTTGAGTCTTCTCTTAGTTGTTGAAACTGTAGGGTGTAATTTAGATTTAATATTAACATTGTGTTTGCTTAGTCCGCTTTTATGAAAACATAATTAGACTACACTTAGTTGATTAATTGTGTTGGATTAGAGGTTTGAGTCGGCTTTATTTTGTTGATCTGTGATAGGAAACATTGTAATTAAGTTAATGACCAACCGTTTCTATTTTGTCTTTGAAACCATTTTTATATATGTTTTTAATTATCTGTTTGCGTCAGTGTTTTGATTTTGTTTATCCGCATTCACAAAACCTTTCTCAACCCCCCCCTCCCACTTCGTATTTGACCTGATTCTCAAACTACAGTTTGGTCCTTAAGAGACGACCTAGGAGTCACTTCCTAGTCTATACTGCATTCTTTTATGTACATTAAATTTTGCATGGGGTGGGACACCCATCAACAATCAATTCCAATTTCGAAAAGGTAATTTGAATCAAGGGTGGAAAAATCACCCAAGCATTGGGCAAGGTTAGAATGGACAAGCTGGACAAGTAGGAGGCCAATTTCATAGACCACAGTAGCCATCACCACTATGGTAACGGGTATCTGCTTCGACTGACAAAATTAACAAGTTGGAAGAGATGTTTTAACAATTTTTGAAGGCGCATGACTCCACAGTTAAGAACAATGAAGCTACTTTCAGAGACATGCAGATGCAAATTGGTCAATTAGCCATGAAGTTGAATGACAAAGCAGAAAATCGATTTGGGACTAATACTGAGGTTAACCCCGAGGAAGATTGTAAGGCCCTAGTGAGTGTTGTTGAGGAGAGAATGGAAGAGGAAAATGAGAGTGTTAATTTAGAGAGGAGAGAAGAAAGAGAAGACAAAATAGTTGAGGGTGAGATGGAAGAAGAAGAGAAGAAGAGGGGAGAGAAAAAATTGAAAAAGAGAAAAACATTGACAAAAATGAGAGAATTCTTCCTTACCCAGAGGGGCGTGAGAGAGTAGAAAGAAGATGTGAGCGTTTTAGAGAAATCTTCAATCAAATGGAGATTATTATACTGTTGACTGAAGCACTTTAACAAATTCTTGTCTATGCTTAAGAAGGTGGATCGGAAGTAGTTGATGAGTTGGTGTGACAAGAGAAACACCAATATTGAAGATGGAACATGAGCTTTATTTGGTCAAGCTAGTGATGTTAAAAAAGCACTTGTTGGGAGGCATTCTAGTGACATAAAAACATTTTTATTTTATTTGATTTTATTGGTTATGTAATTTTGAATACTCTTAAAACATTGTTTATTGGGTAGCATCTACTAAGGGATGCTAAAAAAAAGATTAAGTAAGGATACTAGGAAGGTACGCCTACTAATGGGTGTTGGTAAGGTTTGCACCTACTGATGGGTGCTAGAAAGATTTTGGGTCAGGCTTGTGACGTTAAACAAGCACTACCTGGGAGGCAACCCAATTGTTTGATTTATTTTTGCATGTTTTGATTCTGTTCTAGTCGCATCTGTGAGTGGAATGAGTTGAAATTGCATGAAATTTGAAGTTTGAGAGTTGAATTTGAGTAGTATAAGGTCAGTGACGCTTATGGCGAGTCACGAGGAAGAAAAAAATAAATTGTGTTCACTGCTCAACGGTAACTGACGCTGTGCGGTGGTTCTACAGATTTAGGTTATATATTTTGAAGTTCGGCCTAGTGTGAGTTGGCCCATTGCACATTGTATTTGCCCCAGGTCTCGCCCTTGACCCTTCATTCGACTCTCACTCTCCTTTTTCACTCTCAAGCACTCTCTAAATCACTCTCTTCACTTTCTCCTTCATCCCACTCCTAAAAAAACTTTTGATACAAGAAGGTGTAGCATCCTAGGACCTATCACAAGAGGAATGGCCAAAAAGCTTCAAGAAGAATATTCTCCAAAAGGTCAAGTACTCTTTGCTATCTTTGGATGGAAAATTGGAGATCAAGAAGATGTTACAAATTTGCCAAAACATGGAGAAGGGTAAAGTGGACATTTCTACACAAGGAGGGGTGTGCTTATCCTTCCATGGGGCGGCATTAGTAATTGATTTTTCCTCCACATGTAAAACTCATTTGTCACGTGCTTCATAAGGCTTTCTAGAAGCCAAGCACCTTTAGCACATGTTGATTATTTGGATCTAAGAATTTCCTTTGATAAGGCAGAGAGGTTCGTCTATAAAACCTCTTGGCATAACTTGTATGAATACTTTTGGATGATAGTAAGAAATCTCTGCTCAAATGCATTGGCAATTCTCCTTTCCAAGAGTCACTCCATGCTTTGTTTCCTCCCCTACAACTTCCTTCCATGTGTGAGGGTCGTCTGAGTTGCAGCCACACCATACAGAACTTCCTCCACTCCATTTAGCCATCCTAAATCACTCTCTTCCGCTGCCATAACCCAAAAACCTCCGTTGCAACTTCTTCTTTGCTGCCAGATTCGGAATCATCCATTGAACAGCTTCTACTGAGGTTCCTCACCTGATTCTGGTTGCATTCTGCTGTCTACAAGCATCACTCCTCATGGATCTGAAGAAGCACACCTAGCATGAATGTATCACCTTTTCTCCACCATCTTTACACCACTTCACCATCAAAGTTTGGGGTTTTTATAAGAGCACAATATTTGGGGATCATTCATCACCATTCAAAGAGCAATTTGCATACATTGGAAGTCTCTCTACCCTAGTAAGTTATACATTTTACATTCTAGTGTTTTCAAAGCATGAATTTGTATGAGAATGTTTATTTGAAATAAACACTGTTTGGACCGATTAAATATTATGATTGAGGTGTGGAACTAAGAAATTTGCATGTGGGTGGAGATTAGAGTCGTTTAGGGATGATTTTTAAAAAACTGTATCTGATACCGCTAAGCGGTACTTGGCGCTGAGCGCCAGTTCTGTAGCTTTTGGTCTATGTATTTTCTGTGTGCAAGTGACGATGGGAGGTCCTGTTTTACCCTCAGTGCTGAATGGCATTGTGTTTTGGACGAGGCTTTGTGTTTTACTACTGCTTAATGAGGTTTTCTTTGGTTTTGTGAATTGTATTTAATACAGGGATGACCTCCTCATTCGGCAAGAGAATCAAGACTATTGAAACTGAAAGGAGGGAGCCAGAACACCCTTATTCCAACAGATTCCTGTCCCACAGACATATGTAAAACTACCTCATTGTCCAAGACAGAAGGCTATTGATGGAACGCAAGGCTGGGTGGATACCAAACTTGGCCCTACAGTTTGGACAAGAGCTAGATGTGAGATTGTTGACAAACAATATCTATATCACTCTAGTTTTTTATGATGACAACACATTGCTTAATAACACACTTATGTTGTTGTTGTGTTACATGTTCTTATGCTGACTGTTTGATATATCTATGGAACATGTTTATGTGCTACATCGCTACTTGAATGCATACTTTTTGATCTTGTACTTGTTACATCATTTCTGGATGCATTGCACATGTTTTAATGCATGAAAACCACAAGCACTTTTGTGAACTTGACAAAGCTAGAATAAAGTCGACTCCATTCTTAATTAAATCGACTATACTAAAATCTTTGTACAGATTTTGAGAATCAGTGTTGTGTGAGATTTTAAGAAGGAAAGAATTTCAAAATTCTTTTACATGTCAAAGTCGACTATGTGCGCCACATATTCGACTGTATTAGGTTTTTGATTTTAAATTCTCTTATGCTCGTGTATAGTAACGACTATATTTTAAAAAGTTAGTTGAGCAATGAATAGTAGGTCAACTGTTTCAAATGATTTTTTAATTTTTTTGACTGAATGCTATCAGTTTGACTGAGCTGTTATAACTGTCATGACATAATGGACTATATTAGTAGCTTATTCGACTCACAAAATTTCTCTAAAACAGAAATCTATAAATTGAAAGAACATGAAGTTGTTCTAAGACATTTGATGATCTAACATTTTCACATTCTGTTTCAGATTGATATCTTTGGTTTATAAAGCTCCAAGAATTCTCCAAGAAGCACGTGGTGATTGTTCTTGAAAGAGATTCAAAGGGAGATAGTTTGCGCGTTCATTGCTTGATCACATTCTACACATTGAAGGTGTTTCTGGTTTGATCAAGAATCTGTTTGCCATCCGTGGTGTTGATGTTTGTACCTGTTGTGACTAAAGGGGATAGACTTGTGGAGTCTGGTTCACATTGAGGATTCATCAAAGTGGTGTTGTAGATTGCAGGAGAGGGGACATCTTGCTTCAAGTCTTGATGTGTTGTATGTCTATATTTTGGTTAGAGGGTTAGATAGGTGTTTTATATTTTTGACGTGGAGGTCTTCTATAAAAGCTTTGTTGTAAAATCTTTGATAATTTTTGTGCATTTGCTTCCTAGGTTGGAAGGACACTGGATGTTGGCATTGTTGGCCGAACCAGTATAAAAACTAGTGTTTGATTTCTCTATCCCTCCTCTTTTACACTCAGTCGATTGTATTATCTGCAGTGTCAACTACGATTTTCCGCTGCATTCAATTTGCATTACTTGTGATTCAAGAAAGACTTGCATAGTTTTCAACTTTGTTTCAAAGATTTCAAAAAGACTCTGATTTTGAAAACTCACCAATTCACCCCCCCTCTTGGTGTACAATGTTTTGGCAAATCGGCAAGTGTACCAAGTCGCACAAGTAATATAAAATGGTAAGACCAAGTATCATATCCGAGAGGACTCTCGGCGGTGAACAGTTGTGTGAAAATCTCAGTTCGGTCCTCAAGTTTTGAACTGACTCAATTGGGTCATAATTTTTGTAAAAATGCACACATTTTACCCCATTCGTTAACTGATCTCAAACGACGTTAAGTTTAGCTGACGTGATAGCCAAAGGATATGCTAACGTGTATTATTTAATTATATGAATTATTTTTTAAAACAAGCAGTGTTTCACGTGGCAAAATGCCTATTATTTAGTTTATTTGAATTAGGGATTTTATTCATCTCTCTGAGAATCAGGGATTTTACACAGATTATCACGTCAGCTCAAAAAATAAAGTCACCGGAAAACTCGCGTAACCAGTGCAATCAGTCTCACAGCCTTTCTGCAAATGAACAAACTTGGTAACCTATAGGTTCATCACCAGCCTTTAAGCTATTTATTCCACTGATAGCAGAAGATAATTGTTGCATAGTGAGACAACTCTCCTTCATTCTTGAGCCCTGTGAACTTCCACCAAATATTATCATCAATGACAATATCTACTCCTTTTACCCGAGAGTAAATCTTTCCATCAATTTATTTGACACTATAGTAGAAAACTTCTACTAATTCATCATAACAGTCACCTTTCATCCCAATGAATTTGTTGAGACCTTGAAACTCTAGATCATCAGGAAATGTAAACCCCTCTTATTCAAAGAGAGTCAACTCAGTCATGTGATGTTTGACAACTTCAGTAAGAGAACGCATGACAATAAATATTTCTTTGGTTTCATGATCACTGAACCATCCGGAGGCATCTACCTCTCTTCTCGCGTTCTTTGAATGCTTTCCTGGTCTTGATGATGATGAAGCTATTTGAGCGATGAGGAGGAAGATGAATTTCACAAGACTTAGAATAAGGGTTTGCTTGCAAGATTGTATCTGAATGTCTTGGACAATCTCATTCATTTATAGATGAAAAACGCGCTAAGGGTTTTGCTTAAGCCCTAAGTTTAATTTCTAACATTTAAAAATAGAGCATTTCAAATATTCAAATAATAGAATCGATTGAATTAATATTGAAGTCGACTTGGACTCATGAAAACATTTTCACACATATTCAATCAATCAAACAATCGAGCACTACTGAAGGTTGAAAAACAGTTATTTTCATATGTCATTTTAGACCACATTACGCCCTTTACTACTTAGAATGAGCTAAGAATCAAGCAAAACTCAATAAATGAGTCTGTAGAGAGTCAAAAGTTGTTTTTACCGATATTATGCTTTTTTTGCATTGTTTTGTAGCATTTTTTAGAACGTGAAGAATGGAGCTGAAGATAAAGGTCGTAGCTCAAGGAAAGAGAAGAAAATTGAAGAATTGAAGAGTCGACGCCACGCCAGTGGCAAATTCCATCGTCGGGCGGTCCAGGGTGAGGAGTAGGCACCTGGCATTGGCGTTGGGCGGTTTTGCGATTTGAGGGAAACCACCGGGCGGTAGACCCCTACCATCGGGCGGTAATGCGATTTGTGGGAAACCGCCGGACGCCACACTTGTTCCACCGGGCGGTTGTCTGCTGGGCTTGGGCCTGTTTTTTGTTGTGCTCTGATGAGTCGTAATTCCTTGAACTATATTTATTTTATTGCACTTAAATAAACCAGGGAATTGTGTTTAATTGTCTGTTATTTCCCCGTTTTCCGAATTCTGCTTAATTTGGTCGGAAATTCGTAATTGTGCTAATTTGGATTTTTTGAGCTGATTAAGCGCATTTCTGGTTGCAGGGAAGTTGTGGAAACATCATTTGGAGCATTAGGATATGGCGTGGCACATTCAAAGGCTCAACATTTAGTCATTTAAATTCTTATTAAAGTTGTAATTTTGTTTCCTAGAAGTCCTTAATTAGAATTAGGTGTTTTTGACCCTTTAGGGCCAATTTTGTAAAAAACCCTTTAGCTTGTCTTTGCATTTCCATGGTGGATGTTGGGTTTGAGTAACTTTATATTTCGTTTTCCTCTCCCTTTGCTGCTGTTCCTCACGTTTTTCTTTGCATTTTATTTGGTTGGATGATAAAAATGGAGTTCCATGTTAGATTTGGGTTGAAAAGAGCTTAACTTGATGTGTGGGTGTTGTAGTTTGGGCTCTTTCTTCTTGATTTTCGGTTTTGATGTTTGAAGCAAGGATGGGACCAGATTTTTGTGTTGTTATGGTGGCTGGATAGAGCTGGAGTGATGGCTTAAGTATTATTTTCGTTTTTGCAAAGAAACTTGAAGAAATGGTAGTGTGGAAGTTGGGTTGATGAGTAGAAGTTTGGGTTAATTGTTCTTATGTTCATTTGCAACTTTAACTTTGGTTTCTTGAAGTTATTCTCTGTATTGAAGAGTGGAAGAAAGCTTTTGGATGCATAATTCTTGAAAGAAAACTGTTTGGTGTTTGTAGGAGAGAGGAAATTGCTTCATTTAATTTTTACCACTTTTGGACCAACATAAAAGATGCTTGTTTTGACTCAAGGAATGTTTCCTTTTTGGTCTTGCCTTTTTCTTTGCATTGCTTTTGAGAATCACCATTAGGAAGAGAATATTTTGTGTTTGATTTTCATTTTACTTGCCTACATGGCACATTGGTTGAAGCATCCAAAGTATCTTTCCATTACTGTTGGTTTTTGAAGCACTTTTTGCTATTAGCTTGGTAGTTCACGTGAATTTTTGTGCCTTGGTGTTGGGAGTTCGTTTTTGCTGCATGGAAAGGGATACATGCATGGTTTAATAGTGATGTTTAAGACACATTTTAATTTTCTTGAAAAATGGTGCACATGGGAGAAGAAGTCAACACATTTTGTGGCATATAGAAGGTGAAATTGAAGTTTGACTTGGGTGCATGGTGACTCACGACCATGTGTTTTTCTTTGGCCAATTGGACTTTTAAATTCCTTTGTTAATTTTCAGTTAGTCAAGTTAATTGCTAGAATTAAATTAGGTTTGTTGGTTTCTTTTGTTTTCAATTAAATTGCTTAGTAGGTTGAGTTGTTTTTATGTGTTAGAGTTAGTGTTGCGTTTAATTATTTTTAACTGTGTTTGTTAATTTGTTTGTAACAGTGTTAGATGTTTGAATGTTGTTTAAGGTTTTTAATAGTGTTAGTTTAATTACCATGCTAGCTTAAATTAATCCAGTTGGTCATTAGCCATATTGCTATGTTTCCCTAAGGTTTTTGAACTGTGACTGTGTAGCAACTCTGATCTAGTTAATATCAATTTTGTGTTTGCACCTGCAATTGGGTATACGCTTAGTTGCCCAGTTGGTGTTACCTATTCGCTTAGTTGATGGACCCGTATGGTGTAAATCAGAGTTGATATTAATACTGCGTTCGCTTAGTCCGTAGTTATGAAGACAAATTTAACCGTCGCTTAGACGGTTAACTCTGTTGGATTAGAGGTCTGAGTAGCAACTGTATTTTGATAATCAGTGATGGGAAACATTGTGATTAGGTTAATGACTGACTGTTTTCATTCTGTATCCATTTCTTTTTTTTTATAGTACTGTTTGCGTTTCTGTCGTTAAATTTATGTATTTGCCGTAATTAAATTCTGTTTTCATCTGTGTTTCCACAAAATGATTTCAACCCCCCCCCCACTACATGTTAGACCTAAGACTCGAACCGCAATTGGTCTTTGAGAGACGACCTAGGAGTCATTTCCTCGCTATACTGCATTTCTCGTATGCAATCAAATTTGTATGGCCTACGACACTCATCACGCTCGTCACCTATATATAGCCCTATTGCGAGTTTAGATGGATTCTTTTGACAGAAGGGGGCGGCCATACCTAATTTCACTCTCTGGAGAGGATCTCTTGGATGCTTAGGCCCCTTTTCATCTTTTCTAGGGTTTGCTTTTCCATTCTTCATCCATTTTTCATCTAGATTCACCATGTCAATGGTGAACTAAACCCAATTGTTGTTGGGGGAAACAATGTAATCTTTTGATACTCCCTTTTATTGAAACTCTTGTTTATTTATATGGTTTCCATATGCTTTGATTGTTAATTGTTGGGTTCTCATCTGTGCTTGATGCCTTTATCGTTTAACTCATTCGATAATTGATGTTTGTCTTTATTGATACGGGGACATACAGTAATGTCATGAACTGGTGAGTAATTCCTTTATTATGCAATACCACCTAGGGATAGGGGTAGGACAATCAATTGCTTTTGACTTCTGCTCTATAATGATGTATTAATTACTAGGGGAGGCTAGGGATAGCAAGCCGGTAATTAGTATTGGGCTCTTTTCGTCGAGGGATCGGATTAAGGGTAGGCTAAGAAAGTTGCATGACAATTAATTAATCAAGCTAATAATTCAAGAGGAGTAAATAAGAGAGAGCAGATTAGATTAAATTGTAAACCCCCAACAACTCCACTCATTCATTGTTTTCTTCTTGTCAATTGAATCAATCTCTTTTACATGTTCATATTTTATTCTCACATAAAATTAATTAATTTTTATTTTCATGCCTTACGATTTTAATTCACACGAAAGATAAGGCCTTTCGAGTCTCTTGGGAGATACTTGGACTTACTATTTGTTATTACTTGATACGATTTGGTACACTTGTCAATCCGTTAACAAGCACACATTGCAAACAATCATACAACAACAACCAATCAATATATGCATGATGCAGTAGATAGATACAAATTTACCAATTGTAGACACTCAAGGTTTTTAAAATGTTCCATAGTTGATTTATCCTTGAGAACAATTTTGTATCAGCTGCATAACCTGCAAAATAGTTAAGTTTTGGTTCTTTGTACCCATTTAACTTTGGGTCCTCGATTGTCAGTCCTTGTCACATGTTCCTTTGGTATCCATACACATAATCCTTGAGGAACAACGACATTTCTATAATAACAATTTCTAACAGTATGACCAACACATTTACAGTAAAAACATGCATTTCTAGCAGGTTTTCTTGATTCATTAAGCTTTCTAGCATTGGTTCTGTTAGAGTATCCTTTAAATCCAATTCCTTGCTTATTATTGGTTCTGCTCGAGGAATTTAATACAACATCTAAATTGTCACTTGCTTGAGTAAACTTAGCTAGCTTGCTAGTCAAGTAATAAATCTTTTCAACATGCAAAGGACAATTTTCACAAGCTTTTTCAACAGTAACAATTTTAATTTCAATATTCTTAACAGATAGCAAGGCAATATCCAATTCTTTTTCTAATCTTTTATTTTCAATAACAAGGTTATCAATCCTATATTCGTAATCTCTTTTCTCAGAGTTTAGTCGATTGACCTTGTATTCCAGTCGCATTGCTTTAGCATGTAGTTCTCTGAATGTCTCAATCAGCTGCTAACAATTCTCTTCAATAGGCAGCTTCTCAAATTCTTCATCACTATCATACTCAATCTTTGCAGTTCCAGCCATGTGACATATGTTGGATTTTTCCTCTTGATCAACATCCTCATCACTTGAGCTTTCAGATTCAGAATTCTCCCAAGAAATGTAGGCTCCTTTCTTTCTTAAATTTCTTCCTTGAGGAAACCTTTTCTACCTTTTATGCTTTGGCTGTAATTCAGGATAGTCAGGCTTGATGTGACCTTCTTTACCACAGTCATAGCACTGGACAGGGTTTGTGTTGAAGCTCTTCTTCTTGCTTTGACCTGCATGGTTAGACATTTGACTATCATTATGCATAAGTCGACTAAATTTTCTTACCATCAAGGCCATCAACTCTTTGTCGTCCATCACTGCTTCTGTGATATTATTACTTGCGGCCTTTAGAGCAATGGACTTCTTTTCTTCAATCTCCTCTTCATCCTTCAGTCTACCAAGTTCTCACTCATGTTCACGTAGCTTGCCAAACAAGGTAGCCATATTCATAGTTGTAAGATCTTTGGATTCAGAGATTGCAGTGACTTTTTGTTGCCTTGATTGGCAAGCTACGTCAACATGAATTGGAACTTGGTAGATTAAAGGATGAAGATGAGATTGAAGAAAAGAAGTCCATTGCTCTGAAGGCTACAAGTAAGAACAACTCAAAGACTGAGATATCAAAAATAGACATGGATGAAAAATAATTGATGACCTTGATGGTAAGGAAGTTTAGTCCACATATACAAAATGATAGCCAACTTACTAACCATGCATGTCAAGGAAAAAAGAAAAGCTTCAGAACAGATGTTGTCCAATGTTACTAATGTGGAAAGGAAGGACATATCAAGCCTGAATGTCCAGAATTAAAGCCTAAGCAGAAAGGAAAGAAAAGACTCCCTTAAGTCAGAAGCATGAAAAGAAAAGGAACATACATTGCTTGGGAGAATACAGATTCTGAAAGTTCAAGTGATGAGGATGCTAATGATGAGGAAGAATCCAACATTTTGACATGGCTGGAACATCACAAGATGACTATGAAAACAATGAAGAGTTTGAGAAACAACGAATAGAACTAAAATATCCACAACTATTGCAAACATTTAGAGAACTACATGCTGAAGCAATGCAACTAGAGTACAAGGTTAATCGACTGAACATTGAAAGGAGAGATTATGAATATAGAATTGATAACCTTGTTTCGGAAAATAAGAGATTAGAAAAAGAATTGAATCATGCTTTGTTATCTGCTAAGGAAATTAAAATTGAAATTGTTACAGTAGAAAACTCATGTGAAACTTGTCGTAGACATATTGAAAAGATAGATTACTTGACTAATAATGTAGCTAAGTTTACTCAAGGTAGAGACAATTTGAATGTTGTTTTAAAATCTCTGGCAGAGCTATATATAGGCAAGGAATAGGATACAAAGCTCAATCTAATAGAAACAATACTAAGAGATTTATTGATTTAAGTAAACTTGCTAAAAATGCATGCTTCTATTGTAATTCTGTTGGTCACAATGTTAGAAGTTGTTATTACAAAAATGTTGTTGTTCCTAAAGGATTATATGTATGGAGACCAAAGGAACAAGTGACAAAGACTGACAATCATGGACCCAAAGTTAAATCGGTACCAAAAACCAAAACTTGAATTGTTTTGCAGGATATATAGCAGGTGCAGTATGAACTCAAGGATGGATCACTTTGGAAAAATAAAAATCTTGAGTATCTACAACTGGTAAAACTATATCAATCTGTTGCATTATGCTTGAATTGATTAACTTTTGTTGGTTGATTGCATGAATGTATTGTCTGATTTTTTGATTGATCGAATGAGTCTGAAACTCTGCTTTTACTATCATTAGTTGACTACATTTTTAATACATTCGACTATACTCTTTGTATGTTCTTAAAACTCTGTTTTGAAAGTCTTATGACATACAGTAGTCAATTATGTATCTTATGAATTTAGCTAAGTCTCTATTTTAAAATTGTCTATGTACGATGTATCCTATCAAATTTGGTTTCTTATGGAATATCCTTTTCGCGCCCTTTTTATATGGGTCTTCTGTCCAACATAAAATTCTTAAATCAGTATCTTGTCAAATCTTCAAGAAACCCTGTCTGAGTTAGAAAGATTCATCAAGAAAGCCATTTCTTCATGGCTTCATCAAGTTTGTCCGCTTACAAAAAGAAGGCCAAGGAGAGTGTTTTAATCAGAGGTTCTTATCCTATGGGTTGGATCAGTGACGAAGAAAGTCGAAGAAATTTTCTCAATGCAACTCCAAAAATCGTTGTTCACCGTGTAATTGTCAACCTGTCTTTGTTCCAAAATGAAGGATTCACATTCCCATATTGGCTGGAGTGACAAAGACTTTGGGGGTCTTTGAATACCTTCAGCAAAGATTCCTTAATATCACTGGGATTAGTGAAGACCATAAATGGATGGAATTTCATGGGAGAAAACCTTCTTGATCACTGCTCAAAATACTTTGTTACTGAAAAATTGAATGACTCAAATTTCTTTCCTGAAACAAAATTTGATAAATATGTTGCTAAACAAATCAAGATACTGCATGAGAAAGTTGACAAACTGGAAAAAGATATCAAGAATGCAACAAAAGTTTATGGAGAAAATATGACTCAGAAAGAAACACTAGGGTCTTCCTAACTCAGACTAGGGCTTGTTGGAACTCTTTGTTTAAAGTCATAGGATGTTTGTTGTGTCTTTTCTTGTTTGTTTCTTTTGTGTATGGCCTAGAATGCCATTTGCTTTTTTTTCCATGTTCTGTGTCTATCTAAATGTAATATCATTTTAACAAGGAAATGAAACTAGAACTTGAATCAATTTCAACTACTTAAATTTGCTTGATTGAAATTTGTTGTGTTGATTATTGATTCGACTAAGATATGTGTGAAGTTGATTATGCTTGATCTGTTACACATCGTTACATATTGACTTCTCTTTTATTACATTTCTTGCATAACTAAAATGCTTGATCTGCAGAAGATCTTTGAAGGTTTTGTAGGAAAAACATTGCTTTGGAAACTACATATGGAATTCAACATCATTGGAAAGCAATCTATTCGACTGAGAAATTAATTCAATCGACTGCATCATAACAGGGTTATAAATTCTGATTCTTGAATTTGGTTATCTTTCGTTTATTAATTACTTTATCTTGATTATCTACATTTTTCTCTAATCTAATCTGATTATGCATATCTTGATTGAGATAATATTGTGAGATTGTTGAAGTTTGTGTCATTACATGATAGATTTGTTTGATATCTTATCTTTGATACAACTTTGTGCTATACTGTTTGTATACTCTGATTTTATGCATAATGAGAGGGGGAGTGTTGT